>NW_021822848.1:0-32500 GCF_901001165.1 Salmo trutta | reverse complement strand
TCTGGTGGCTCTGTGGGGTGCATTTTCCTAGCATGGTTTAGCTCCACTCAATCCCTTCGAGGGCAAGGTAAATGTCAATTAATACACAGCCATTCTGAGTGATCACCTTCAACCTATGGTGAATCATGTCTATCCTGATGGGAGTGGAGCCCCCATCCACAGGGCACGAGTGTTCACTGAATGGTTTGATGAGCATGAAAACGATGTAAACCATATGCCATGGCCGTCTCAGTCACCAGAGCTCAACCCAATGGAACACTTATGGGAGATTCTGGAGCGGCACCTGAGACAGTGTTTTCCACCACCATCAACAAAACACCAAATGATGGAATTTCTTGTGGAAGAATGGTGTCTCTCCTATAGAGTTCCAGACACTTGTAGAATCTACGCCAACTTGCCAAGGCACATTGAAGGTGTTTAGGTGTCTCGTGGTGATCCAACGCCCTATTATGACACTTTATGTTGGTGGTTCCATTATTTGGGCAGTTACCTGTATTTCCACACTATGAGGTTGGAATAATAGTGTGAAATTGTGAAAATGCTGATAATGCTGTATTAACGTAAGAGCTGTTTGACAAGACCGGCTGTGATTTCTGCCTGCTCAGGTGGGATGGAGTTTTGGACTGCCTGGCGACAGGCAATAGTTAATAATATTTTGGGGGTGCTTATATATGTCCTGTTACACACAAGTGTATAATGGAAATGTGTTTCTTGCAAATCTCAACTCTCCCTGAGACACCCACAGAGAGTGGGGTCATGGCCAGGGTCACGTACAGTCCCCCTGAAGCAATTAGAGTTAAGTACCTTGCTCAAGGGCACAGCGACATACTTTTCTCCTTGTCGGCTCTGGTACGCAAACCAGCGACCTTTCGGTTACTGGCCCAACACTAACCTTGAGGCTACCTGCCGCCCATACACCAATAACAAAGAGAGTTTTAAACCTCTCTGCCAATAACAGCTAGTTTTGAGGTTCCATATCCCTCCCATAAAGCTTAGGCACCTCACTCAGACCACTACCATAGTCCTAGCAAAAATCTTGCTTGAGAAATGTGTCTTTGCTAAGAAGCAATTATTATTTTAATTTTTTTACAATTTTAATTGAAAAAAAAAATAACAATAAGGTACTTATTTGTTGCCCAGAAATGATTTGATATTAAGATAAAACAGATGCATTGAGCATTTAATTAAGGCATAACTTCTGAGGTAGGAGACATACATCACCATGGAAACATTAAAATAGTAAAAGTTTGTCTGACGTAAGTCTGATACTAATCGCTCAGCTTCAGTTGAACTATGGGAACCTTACAGTATGTCCTCAACTCTGGTATGTTTCAATGGCGATTTAATCAGTCGCACAAAAAAGACAACACTTTGATCCGAGTTGGATCATCGTCAGGTCATCTTTTTCTTGAATACGTTCTTCTGTCCTGCACCTGATGAGTTGGAATTTCCTTATTTTTCTCTATTTTCTAACCATCTACAAAAATCTCTGCCCAAGCTATTTTAAAGTAGCTTGTTATTGATTATGGTGTCTGCTTCACGTGTTATCCAATGGATAAAACAATGGACATACATACAGAGCGTTGGCTGTTGGCATTGAATCCGGGCAGTGACATGACGTCCATATATGTGACTGACTGTAAACCTGAGGGGGTTTGTCACAAGTGGAATGTAGACTATAACTAGGAACCAACACGCGATGGAAAGGACCGGACTTCGCTGTTCCGTCACACGGCCACATTCCAACGGGGGCGGGTATCCAGACCGGGGGACTGGCTGACTTTCTGGACGCTCCGATGAGCGATTAATTGACCCGAGCGAGACAGGCAGGAACCCTTGGCTCTAGTCCAGAAACGCCAGTCCCGTTTTCCACTGTGCCCGCCGGGACAGCTAGGGCATCGCCCAGGAAAGTAAACAAACGGTCGGAACAAGCGACTGGCCTGCCACAACATGACCGCTCTTATCAGTGGCAGTTGCTTCGCCAGGCACTTCCTGTTTGTGTTAAACCCCGCCCACATCTCCCACACTGTGCAGGCAGGGTGTCTGGTATGACAATATTACATCAGTATTGTTACGACACTGCTTCTCGTCTCTCCTGTAGTAATAGCCATCTTCAAAAGGAATCTTTTAGTGACAGATAAGCAACACCTCTTATCATAACATTATTACAATGTAACTACTGTCTGTAGGTGTCATCATCAGGGATGGTTCCAATGAGGTACAGACTCATACAGGTGGCTGAACCAACACTAACATGGGGGTGCCATGTTATTGCTTTTGGGGAGGACCACTGATTTGTTATGGGAGTGCCCAGAACCCCTGGCAGCCAGTGTAATTCTAACCCTGTCAGAACAAATACAATTTAATGTTCCTTTCACCCTCCAGATTAGTTGAGTAATAAACTATGTCAGAGCAGTTAGTGTGCTGATTCACCTCAGTGGATTTTAGACGTGTACAAGACTGTTGTAACTGCAGAGTCTGCTATATATTCAGCTGAACGGACACTCATTAAATGTGCAACTGTGCAAAACTTAAAGGGAATTTATCAATAGCTATGTTGTGCTAGGGTATACTATATCCTGCAGGGGACTAGAGAGGGATAGAGAAACATCATGGAACGATGCACAGTGGAACCGCTTTAACCGCTTTTCATTTCTGCCCATTAAAGATTCAGCGGGCCTAATTAAAAAACCCTGCATCAGGGAAAAACAAAGCCTCTTAAAACTTTGTCAGTCAGTATTTCACCGCATTAGCGCCATGATTAAAGCCACGGTCGCCCGTCTCGTAACCGTCTGTCAGAGGTAAAATAAAAATGGTGATGTGCCGCCAGACAGATCGCTCACTCAGGTTCATATTTCCCAGAGCTTGACGGTTTCGTCATCAACTCACACTGAATCTCGGGAGTCGGGTGCTGAGCACGGAATGAAGACTAAACGGGTGCCAAAAGAAGGCAATCAGTACTCTGCAGAACAGCGCTGAGGTTTATGTTAAAGCCCCTCTTTAAAAGGATCAGCCACTCGAGTCAGACATTGATAGAAACGTTCAGGAGTCAGTGTTGTGGTTTGGGCTTCCTGATTAGAGTGGAGAGGTTTCTTTGGTCGGCTAATAAGAGGGACCAGCGAGGCTGATGGGAGGTGGAGAATACAGTCTTAATGACAACCTTTCTACAACACACCATGTTAACAGGAAGCACTCTTGCATTAAACAGAGAGAAAAAGGCACTGGGTTTTGTGTTTCAGCATCCACAATATGGTTGCAAGGCCACATGCACACACACCATACCTGTTCACATTAGAGCTCAATTGAGCCAGGGTTTGCCAGGCAGTGTATTTAGACAGGGAGAGAGCGAGAGAGAGAGAAGGGCAATGCTAGAGGAAGAGAGAGACACAAAAAGATGGGGTAGAGGTTATGAGAGGAAGAGAGAGAGACAAAAAGATGGGGTAGAGGTTATGAGAGGAAGAGAGAGACAAAAATATGGGGTAGAGGTTATGAGAGGAAGAGAGCGAGACAAAAAGAAGAGTGGTCTTCGAGGGAGGAAACAGGACAAGAGACGTCACAAACAAAACAGTCCATTATGGGTCTGGGACTGAGACGGGGTGGGGTAACAGACAGCTACCATACAACACAACACAATCAGAGGAGCTAGGGCCTCATATATCACAAGAGAAAAGGGACAACTTAAATGTATAAATACATGACTTAGTTTTGTGGTACAGAAGTTTGTACATAAATCGAGGTTGCATACCAACATGCAATCAATGTACCACCAGACATGACGTATTCTCGTTTTGCCACACGTTTTTACCATCCAAACGGCATTTTAGTACCATAAAGACTACATTTTAGTACCATAAAGACTACATTTTAGTACCATAAAGACCACATTTTAGTACCAAAGACCGCACTTTAGTAGCATAAAGACCACATTTTAGTACCATAAAGACTACATTTTAGTACCATAAAGACCACATTTTAGTACCATAAAGACCGCACTTTAGTACCATAAAGACCACATTTTAGTACCATAAAGACCACATTTTAGTACCATAAAGACCGCATTTTAGTACCATAAAGACCGCACTTTAGTACCATAAAGACCACATTTTAGTACCATAAAGACCGCACTTTAGTACCATAAAGACCACATTTTAGTACCATAAAATAAAGACCACATTTTAGTACCATAAAGACCACATTTTAGTACCATAAAGACCGCATTTTAGTACCATAAAGACCGCACTTTAGTACCATAAAGACCGCATTTTAGTACCATAAAGACCGCATTTTAGTACCATAAAGACCGCATTTTAGTACCATAAAATAAAGACCACATTTTAGTACCATAAAGACCACATTTTAGTACCATAAAGACCACATTTTAGTACCATAAAGACCACATTTTAGTACCATAAAGACCACATTTTAGTACCATAAAGACCACATTTTAGTACCATAAAGACCACATTTTAGTACCATAAAGACCGCATTTTAGTACCATAAAGACCGCATTTTAGTACCATAAAGACCGCATTTTAGTACCATAAAGACCGCACTTTAGTACCATAAAGACCACATTTTAGTACCATAAAGACCGCATTTTAGTACCATAAAGACCGCACTTTAGTACCATAAAGACCACATTTTAGTACCATAAAGACCACATTTTAGTACCATAAAGACCACATTTTAGTACCATAAAGACCACATTTTAGTACCATAAAGACCACATTTTAGTACCATAAAGACCGCATTTTAGTACCATAAAGACCGCATTTTAGTACCATAAAGACCGCACTTTAGTACCATAAAGACCACATTTTAGTACCATAAAGACCACATTTTAGTACCATAAAGACCACATTTTAGTACCATAAAGACCACATTTTAGTACCATAAAGACCACATTTTAGTACCATAAAGACCACATTTTAGTACCATAAAGACCGCATTTTAGTACCATAAAGACCGCATTTTAGTACCATAAAGACTGCACTTTAGTACCATAAAGACCACATTTTAGTACCATAAAGACCACATTTTAGTACCATAAAGAGATTTTAGTACCATAAAGACCACATTTTAGTACCATAAAGACCACATTTTAGTACCATAAAGACCACATTTTAGTACCATAAAGACCACATTTTAGTACCATAAAGACCACATTTTAGTACCATAAAGACCGCATTTTAGTACCATAAAGACCGCATTTTAGTACCATAAAGACCGCACTTTAGTACCATAAAGACCACATTTTAGTACCATAAAGACCACATTTTAGTACCATAAAGACCACATTTTAGTACCATAAAGACCACATTTTAGTACCATAAAGACCACATTTTAAAGACCACATTTTAGTACCATAAAGACCACATTTGAGGACCATTTGACAAATGCCTGGGTTGTATTATACAATATTTAAAAGCATCCTTATTTTACTCAAATCCAACCCACACAGTCCACTTCACACCACTATCACAGACGTTTCAGTCACAAGGTACTCTACATCTAGCAGCCTACAAATCATACAGCTCTGTAACTGCTAGTACCTCCCTGTATACATGGATATCCTGCTCGTTTGTCCCCGTCTCTGTAGCCCAATAAGGAGCCTGGGAGAAGGACGGCTCATTATAATAATGTCTGGAACGGAGCAAACGGAATGATACCATTCCATTGATTCCGCTCCAGCCATTACCACGAGCCTGTCCTCCCCAATTAAGGTGCCACCAACCTCCTGTAGATGATATCTGATAGGGCTGGGCTTGAATGACTGATGAGACCGTGTGTCTGTGTCTGGATACAAGATGAAATTCGGCCTGTTTCTCTCTGTTTTCACCTCTTCTATAGGCGGAGTGAGGAGAAGCATGGAAGTACATGGGTACCCACTGGTCTGTTTGATGTCCTAGCTGATCTGTTTCACTGAAGTGGCATTGATTGAGGATAATGCTTTGCCTAATGGCTATTATGGACGTCATGTAAGATGTTGGCTGCCGAAGTCTGTAAAGCTCGTTTTGAAAAGGAAGAGCCTAAAACCGTGTGAGGGAAACCGTCGCTGGTGCCCATCCGTGATGCATTTGTTTGTGTGTAATGACTCTACTAGGTACACATCCAAGTCATCTTCCATGCATTGATCTTAGCAGTAGCCTTTATAAACATATACCTTTAACAGTGCAGATGAGTCTTGCAGCCAAGCGAGAGTTCCTACATACACACATGTACAATTTAAAAAGGGACACTCCCAGTCTGTCCCGAACCAAGCCACAAACAGCCATTTCCTCCCACGGTGCACTATATAACATGTATAATACAATCATCGTCAGCCATGTTTGTATGGAAACAACAGATGTTCACTGGCTGCTTATGTCATAGAAAGAAGGAACCAGCTCTGTGGTCTTCAGGCCCCACTGATCTGCCCTTTTCTCTTCCCCCTTTTCTAGGCCCAGTCCAGTTGGAAGTGGCCTCCTTACAGATTCTGACTTTTATACATGCTTTCGCAGACTTGGCCCTCAGCCCATTGGTGTCTAGGCTCGAATGTTGAGTAAACGTTGTGTATTCTCATGTGTGCCTGTTTAGGATGGACTCTCTTGGGTGTTGCCCTCTGCTGGTAAGTTGTATTACTATGCTGTTATCAGAAAACAGCATCCTGAGGACGGATGTGGCTGTGCAGCATTGCGCTGTAGAGACACTGCTGCATATGTCATTGATCTATATTTGGGACGGTCAGATGGCCACAGGTGGATTTCACATGTCAAATCTCATGACAAATTGCTTTTTAGGAAGCGATCAACATTTTATGAAATTGAAATTCTATATTTTCCCAATGTTTCTTTCAGGTAACCTTCCTGATCCTGAAGACTGGCTGTCTGACCCAACGGGCAGTGAAGCCACCTACCTCCCAGACTGCAATCAGGAACGTTCGGGAATCTGCAACATCTCCGACACCTGGGTGCCGCCTACCACCTCTGACGTCCTCCCCACCGCCAACACCCCCTCCACAAACCAATCAAATAACCCCTTCCTGATTCCGGCCCGGCCCATGTTCGTATCCCTGCACTCTGATTGGAACAGCGCCATGGCCACCTGGGGGTTGGCCTGGGATGCACACGTGTACGGTCTGGGCTCCATCTTCGCCATGGTGACCCTGGCCTCGGCGCTCAACCTGCTGTGCCTGCCCTTGCGCTGCCCTTCCGGCTGTGGCTACTTCGCCTTGGTCAGCGTCTTCCTCCTGGCTGCAGGGTGTACCAGGGCTTTCTCCCTCCTCTACGATGCCTACGGCCACCAGGACCGGCTGCCCTCCACCGAGGCCTCCCTGCTGCTCTATGAAGCCCCGTTCCCCTGCCTGACTGCAGCCTTCGGCCTAGTCTTCCTGCTCCTCTCCATGCGCTCCAGGATGCAGCTATCCTACTCAGCCTTCCAGAGACCCTGTTTCCTGGCCTGTCTGGTGTTGCTGCACTTCGCAGCAGCTTTCGGTCCCGTCGCACTGCTGAGGCTCTACCAGAGGAGGGCACCCTTCTGCCTCTTCATCTCGCTCATCTCCCGGGGAGCTTTTGTGGCGCTGGTTTCTTTTCTATCGGTCGCCTATTTTGTGTTCTTCTGCTACGTACGGGCGGACTCAAAGCACATTTACCACCTGAATAACACCTCGCCCACGCCGGCTGAGCGATACAACCGCTGTCCATTCGCAGAGAGCAGGGACTGGGACCGTGCGGCTGCGACAGTGTGCCTTTCGGCTCTGTTCTGCCTGGCATGCGCCGGGCTGCAGCTGTACGCCATGCTCCACTCTCTGGGGCTGGCCGGAGGAGCAGACGTGTTCCGCCCCTGGCCTTGGTGGACCTTCCAGCTCAGCTGCAGGGTTTGTGAGGCCGGAGTTTGTCTCACCCTAGCCCTGGTGGTGGCCCAGCCAATCTACTGCTCTGACCACCTTCCCCAGCCTGGAAGCTGCTGGACGGAGCTGCTGGCGATCAAGTCGCCCATTATGCCGGGAACCTACCAGTGGACCCTGAGCCAGCAGAAGCTTGCCATCTGCGACATTGGGCACGGGGAGACAGAGTGCCTGCCCCTCTACACGCTGGTGGATGAAAGGCTAGGCAGCAGCTTGAACGGCCTGGACCTCCTGTACCACAGCAACCGGGCCTTGGCTTACAGAGACCTGGACCTGAATTTGGATCTGCCTGGCTCCAGCAAGCCCGAGGACAGGGGTGGTGGAGCGGCGTCCGGGGGTTCCTCCTTCACCAGTGACTCCACGGCTGACCTGCGGCCGCCATCGCCCATCAACCTGCGCCGTAGTATTGACGAGGCGCTCTTCAGCGAGGACCTCTTTCCCATAAGCCTCTTCAGACCGTCCATACCATTTTGCTGCAGTGACCTGTCACTCAACATCCCCTTCTCCACATCCACCCTGCCCAATGGTGGCCAAGTGCTTCGAGAGACCCTCTCAGCCGACCCAGGCCTGTACCGGACGACCTCCTGCGTGGAGATGGTCCCTCCGCCCCCAACCCCTCTACCAAACCGACCTATGGCGGGCGACACCATCCTGGGTGCTCCACCATCTCCCTCCCTGTCCTCCAACTCCAGCTGCTCTTCCCCAGAATGCTGGAGGGGAAGTTCCTCCTCCTGCTCCCTGTACAGACCCTCACTAGGGGGGTCCTCTCTGGTCCTCTGTTCCAGCCCAGAGGGGCACGCCCAACCCCCATCCCTAGGTGGCAGCTCAAGCCGCATTACAGCCTCCAGCCACCAGGGCTCACACATGCAGAGACACTATCGCACACTGGGGTCAGCCTCACAGGAGAGTCTTGACCTAGAGTCTGAAGCGGACCGGTCCGTACAAGAGGAGTTCATCAATGTCTGCAGACAGATTGATGCGATGAGCATCTGCAGTGAGACAATTGACCTGTAGAGCTCTCAACAGTCAAGGGCTAAAGACTGAAATAAGGTGTTGTGAAGAAGGATTCAAGATGGCGTCACGATCTGTAAGGAGCAACGAGCGGTTTGATTCATTAGGCTAGCCTTCATTGTCAAGAAAGGTAAAATAGTGCCAAATGTTTGAGTAAATGAACAGAGGGTTTGTTTGAGAATGTTGACAAGAGTCTTTTAAGTGCCACAGAATGCCACATGCCAAGGAGAAATTTGAGACATTTTTTTTCACATTTGCTATTGGATGATGAAGTTTGATACGTTAATAAAAGTTGCGTTTTCCTGTGCATTTCAAGAGGGGAACAGGGAAGCAAAATACATTTGTACAAAACGTTTTGCATTCAAATAAATAATACTGTGATTGAAATAAGCACTTAATAAACGACTACTGAAATCTTATTTTAACATTTTAGCATACTCGTATCCAGATTGTGAGTGCATACATTTTCATACTTTTTTCTTCTTCTCCATACTGGTCCCCTGTGGGAATCAAACCCTGGTGTTGCAAGCACCCTGCTCTACCAGCTGAGCTACACAGGACTTATAAAACAAATGTACTTTACATTTTCATAGAGTAAGATTGTTATTCAATGCCAAGTTTTTCAATTCAGTAAAATATCATTGTTTGTGAGCCTCTACATCAAGAATTAGACATGTTAGAGATATGCTTTGAGATCCATCCAATAAAGGAAAGCTTGATTTGAACTAACAGCAACTTTGTAGCGGAGCAGCAGTACTACTATACTGGTAAGATAACACCGATACCCTTGTCCTTTAACTTCTGACTGACACACAGTACATTTATATAAGCCGCTTAATATTTTATTAATGTAAAAAAAAAAAACTTTACTCAAACATGATTAAATAAAGAGAAATGTCAACATTTAAGTGTGGATGTTTTGTTTTCACCAAGTTTCAGGTCATGTATAACGTATCTTCTATAGTTACATTTGGGGATATTATTTTTGCACCAGTTGGCTGTACCTGCCCCAAAACACCAGTATTTTTCCTTCATAGCTTGATCTCCATCTTTTTAAATTAGGTAGACAATTTGTATTCAACACTTTTACTTCCATGACTGATCAAAACTCATGACTCTTGTCCCTCTGCAGCAGACATATGGTGAGAAATATGTTTGGAACATTGAATCGCAATACAAATAGAATCGTTAGAATCGTAATACATATCGTATCAGCACACAAGTATCGTGATAATATATTGTATCCTGAGGTCCCTGGCAATTCCAGCCTTAATAACAACCCACAAATCAACATATTTTGACTTTTATTTTTTACAGCATAAGCAACAGGTTTCTGTTGTAATCCCATTGTAAACAAGGCCTGTTCATAGTCAGTGGGGATTTCCACAACTAAAAAGGTGGGAGACTGCAAACAACCATTTCAAACAGGATACAGGTATATAATTCTCCATACATCTTCATGTACATATTTACTTAATATTCAGGTCAACTGTAAGAGTACTGCTAGTCAAGTGAGGTCCCGGTAGGGGAAAGTACATTAGCACAAAACGGAAAGTCACTCCTACAGCTTAGAGACGTCCTAAAAAAAACACCTGGCAAAAAGGACATCTGTTTACGAAAAACGTTAGAAAAATGTATTCCTACATAAGCTGAATGATATAGATACAGTATCTCAAAACAGTGAGAAAGGGGGTGAGGAGGACGTATAGCGCCATGCACATACAACACAGTTCTTACGGGAATTTAAGACTTTCCGTCGTGTGTGTGGTCATCATCTACCCGCATTTCAAGGCATATCTCTGGTACTCTGAACAGGTCAAAGCTGCTAACAATCGGTGCCACAATCTGGGACAGTGGTGGAGTGAGGGACTACGTCGCTGGCGATTCATAGCTTTAATATGGGCTTTTAGTATTAATAACACCAAAGTGTCACAGAGAGCATGTTGATACATTTGGCAGTATATACGGAATTAGAAAAAAGCAGAATATAAATAGAGCCGTGTTGAGGCTTTAAAAAACTAAAAAGCATGCATATCAAAACAATTCATGCTCCTTAGACCCACTGGGACTTTCTTCAGCAGAGATCAACTAGATTCAGTCGCGGGACGATTTCTTGGGCAGATGGGCAGGAACTTAATTACAAATCATTTGTAGACTGAAAATTGACCGCGGGAGGCTCAAACAGATATAATATGACTAAAACAATCATTTCAAACCTTGCTTACATTTTGTATACGATCAGATCTCTGTATTATGTGTAGGAATACTTGGGAACAGATTTCCAAAATTAAAATCACTTAGTTCTGATTAACTGGTGTTTTTACACTCTTTTGTTCCAAGCATAATAATTATTTATTTATTTATTTACTGGGGGGGCCAAATGAAACCACGTGGGTCAAATTTGGCACGCGGGCTGCCAGTTGGGGAACCCTGCTTTACTGCTTTTAAATCAAACAATTCTCTCTAAACCCGTTTCATTCCAGTCTAAAGATTATCGTATTACCCATCTGAGACCGACACTGTGGTTTTAAAAACGTTCCTTGATCTATGGCCGATGTCCAACCGTGCTCTCAACACACTAGAAGCATGGTGACAGGCCTCTAGTTTATTGGTTCACGTCGACTAAGGGGGTATGACATGGCCACTACGGCGAGGAAACGTCACCCAGTCTATAGTCCCAATGAGTCTGTCGGTTGAATCACAGTCAAAAGTTTAACAGAACAATATACTTTTCTCAAAGCAGTTAACATCTTTCTGCATAAACAGAGCTAACTACATAGATAAAGGAGGATTGCCACAATACACTTGCACACAGAGTAGCAAGACAAGTGTTTTTCCACATATATAGTTTGATTGGGATGTTTGTGGCTTCTGATGTGGAGGTGCCGGTACGAGCAGATCCCAGAGAATACAGAGGGGTGACATCATGGCTCTCTCAGTTTCACCAGGAAGTGGAAGATCGCACAACAGCACCTTCTTCACTGAGTTTGTCCTCACACACTCTCTCTCTCACACACACAATCAAATACTTCCTTCAAGCTCTCACACACACCAAGGGGGCCGGTATTCTGGGTGGAGGGGGTTATGGTGAAAACCCTGATGTTCCGCTTCGTAAGTGCAAAATCCCATGTTTCCCAGGTGATGGTGTTTGTTTTGCAGGTGTTCCCCCCCAGACCTCTCCCGTGGGGTGTGTGGGGTGTCGGCAGGGAGAGTGATGAGGTGGGTATCAGATGTGGCGGTTACGTTTGGTCACAACGGGGGTGGGGGCGTCGGGGGCGGCCTTAGTCCGCTTCTTTCTGGCCCCTCCATCAGTAAAGTCGTTTCTCGTAACTGCAGAAAGAGAGAGGGCATCGTGAAAACACAATAATGATACCATCAATCAGTGATCAATGATAATCAACAATATAACGACTACACAAAATAATTCCTATTACCTGCCCTAAAACACACACAGGACAATTCCTATTACCTGCCCTAAAAACACACAGAACAATTGCTATTACCTGCTCTAAAACAATCCCTATTACCTGCTCTAAAACAATTCCTATTACCTGCTCTAAAACAATTCCTATTACCTGCTCTAAAACAATTCCTATTACCTGCTCTAAAACAATCCCTATTACCTGCTCTAAAACAATTCCTATTACCTGCTCTAAAACAATCTCTATTACCTGCTCTAAAACAATCCCTATTACCTGCTCTAAAACAATCCCTATTACCTGCTCTAAAACAATCCCTATTACCTGCTCTAAAACAATCCCTATTACCTGCTCTAAAACAATTCCTATTACCTGCTCTAAAACAATTCCTATTACCTGCTCAAAAACAATTCCTATTACCTGCTCAAAAACAATTCCTATTACCTGCTCTAAAACAATTCCTATTACCTGCTCTAAAACAATTCCTATTACCTGCTCTAAAACAATTCCTATTACCTGCTCTAAAACAATTCCTATTACCTGCTCTAAAACAATTCCTATTACCTGCTCTAAAACAATTCCTATTACCTGCTGTAAAACAACTGGATAGAACTTATCAATTACCCTTTCCTACTACATCAGCTATCAATCTGTCATACATAAGCAATGTCATACTGATTCAACTATAAAACAAAAGTTGACAAATCCCATTCAATTCCCCATCATCTTGCCAGTATATTTATTACAGGGTTATCTGCCCTATGGATAACTGGGGAAGGAGAGGAGGGAAGGAGTCTAGTGGACAGAGAGAGGAGACTAACAAAGCTTCCCATAATTCATCCCCATTCAAAGATGAAATACGTAATGGCAGTCACCCCTCCTCCCACTAACAAGGTAATAATCTGAAGGGGAACGTCACATCTCCATATTAGCCGTCCTTATAGGCTAGCTGCCAGATTCAAACACCAAGATGGGAAGCACTATCTAAAGGGAAGATTTACATTTCCCACCTGGATCATTTCATCAAGCAGATCAAACTTATCCATTCAACTTAGAAACAAGGGGAGAGTTGTTCTACATGCAAATGGAGATGTGGGGCTTCACAGGTCGATGTACATGTACTTACATGGAACAACAGAATATCTATGGTGAAAGACAGAGAGAAAGAGGACTGATGTCTGAGAAAGAGTCAACACTATCAGTCGTAGAAAAGTCATGGCCATCTACTGCTACACACACATTTCAATTCCACTGTGTGTGTGTGTGTGTGTGTGTGTGTGTGTGTGTGTGTGAGAGACAGAGAGCCCAACTTACGAGTGAAGCCCATGGACTCCTCCTTCCACCTGAGCGGACGTGGTCCTGTTCTCAAACTTCAGCTCTCCAGAGTACATCATGGAGCTGTGGAAAACACACAATATCAGAGACCACTCAGTCACACACACCACTATCAGAGACCCCTCAGACACACACACACCACTATCAGAGATCACTCAGTCACACACACCACTATCAGAGATCACTCAGTCACACACACCACTATCAGAGACCCCTCAGACACACACACACACACCACTATCAGAGATCACTCAGTCACACACACACCACTATCAGAGACCACTCAGTCACACACACACCACTATCAGAGATCACTCAGTCACACACACACCACTATCAGAGACCACTCAGTCACACATACACACACACACACACACCACTATCAGAGATCACTCAGTCACACACACACACACACACACACACACACACACACACACACACACACACACACACACACACACACCACTATCAGAGACCACTCAGACACACACACACCACTATCAGAGATTACTCAGTCACACACACCACTATCAGAGATCACTCAGACACACACACACCACTATCAGAGACCACTCAGTCACACACACCACTATCAGAGACCACTCAGACACACACCACTATCAGAGATCACTCAGTCACACACACACCACTAGAGACCACTCAGTCACACACACACACACACCACTATCAGAAATCACTCAGTCACACACACACCACTATCAGAAATCACTCAGTCACACACACACCACTATCAGAGACCACTCAGTCACACACACACCACTATCAGAGACCACTCACACACCACTATCAGAGACCACTCAGACACACACAACACTATCAGAGACCACTCAGTCACACACACACACCACTATCAGAGACCACTCAGTCACACACACCACTATCAGAGATCACTCAGACACACACACACCACTATCAGAGACCACTCAGTCACACACACCACTATCAGAGACCACTCAGACACACACACCACTATCAGAGACCACTCAGACACACACCACTATCAGAGATCACTCAGTCACACACACCACTATCAGAGATCACTCAGTCACACACACACCACTATCAGAGACCACTCAGTCACACACACACACACACCACTATCAGAAATCACTCAGTCACACACACACCACTATCAGAGACCACTCAGTCACACACACACCACTATCAGAGACCACTCAGACACACACACACCACTATCAGAGACCACTCACACACCACTATCAGAGACCACTCAGACACACACACACCACTATCAGAGACCACTCAGACACACACACACCACTATCAGACACCACTCAGTCACACACACACCACTATCAGAGACCACTCAGTCACACACACACACCACTATCAGAGACCACTCAGACACACACACACCACTATCAGAGACCACTCAGACACACACACACCACTATCAGAGACCACCCAGACACACACACACACACACACCACTATCAGAGACCACTCAGACACACACTATCAGAGACCACTCAGACACACACACACTACTTTCAGAGACCACTCAGACACACACAACACTATCAGAGACCACTCAGTCACACACACACCACTATCAGAAACCACTCAGACACACACACACACACACACACACACCACTATCAGAGACCACTCAGACACACACACACTACTATCAGAGACCACTCAGACACACACACACCACTATCAGAGACCACTCAGACACACCACTATCAGAGACCACTCAGACACACACACACACACACACACACACACACACACACACACACACAACTATCAGAGACCACTCAGACACACACACACTACTATCAGAGACCACTCAGACACACACACACTACTATCTGAGACCACTCAGACACACACACTCAGACACACAACTCACCGTAGAACAGAGAGACTCTTGGCACCGATGTCCTGACAGCCATGTTGGATGCCAGCGATCAGGTAGGGGATAAACTTGTGGATGGAGCCCTTGTCCTGGACAGAGCCGGACACACCCTGAGCCACCTTCACCTTGTCCCCTTCACTGTGGAATCAGCCAGTCAGAACACAGAGACGGTTTAGACACCGCTGTGGAATCAGCCAGTCAGAACACAGAGACGGTTTAGACACCGCTGTGGAATCAGCCAGTCAGAACACAGAGACGGTTTAGACACTGCTGTGGAATCAGCCAGTCAGAACACAGAGACGGTTTAGACACCGCTGTGGAATCAGCCAGTCAGAACACAGAGACGGTTTAGACACCGCTGTGGAATCAGCCAGTCAGAACACAGAGACGGTTTAGACACTGCTGTGGAATCAGCCAGTCAGAACAGAGACGGGTTAGACACCGCTGTGGAATCAGCCAGTCAGAACACAGACGGTTTAGTCACCGCTGTGGAATCAGCCAGTCAGAACACAGAGACGGTTTAGATTCTCAAATGAGAGCACAGAGAGCAGCTTAAACCCAGGAAAGTTGGCATCACTTGTTTTGAGAAAATGACTTACATTTGTCATATATTGTATCACAATGTGAACCGTCTGAATTAAAGGACAAACCAATCAATAAATACATGTCTATAATCAGACATTAAAAATTCATTTCATTCATCAGCGATTAACAGCAACTGTTGATGTGCAATAACTTGGTTTACCTGGTCTTCATTCCAACCATCCTATGAATTCTAGTAGTGTCTGATCAAGAGTTAGTCTACGTCCCAAATGGCACCCTATTCCCTATGGCCCCTGGTCAGAAGTAGTGCACTAAACAGGCCAGGGAATAGGATGTGATTTGGGCTGCAGCTCTAGTGTGTGATGTCCTCCCTACCTGAAGTAGCGTTTCTGGCTGCTGGTGCTCTTCTCCATGGCGTCCAGAGAGCCCATGCCGCGGTACTTCTTCAGCCGCACGCCGTCCGAGAAGAAGTACTCCCCCGGAGCCTCCGTGGTTGCCGCTAGCAACGAGCCCATCATCACTGGGGAGGGGCGGAAGAGGTCATAACTCAAGGTCATTGGTTGGTAAGCATTTCTCCAACTAATTGTCAGTACAGCTAGTGTTTCGTTACATCGATTAGCTTCACATTAGCTTAGATTACTATCAATCAGCTTTGAATGAATTAGAGGGATAGCCATGAGATCAACAGCGTTTTAGAGGGATAGACATGAGATCAACAGTGTTTTAGAGGGATAGACATGAGATCAACAGTGTTTTAGAGGGATAGACACGAGATCAACAGTGTTTTAGAGGGATAGACACGAGATCAACAGTGTTTTAGAGGGATAGACACGAGATCAACAGTGTTTTAGAGGGATAGACACGAGATCAACAGTGTTTTAGAGGGATAGACACGAGATCAACAGCGTTTTAGAGGGATAGACACGAGATCAACAGCGTTTTAGAGGGATAGACATGAGATCAACAGTGTTTTAGAGGAATAGACATGAGATCAACAGTGTTTTAGAGGGATAGACATGAGATCAACAGTGTTTTAGAGGGATAGACATGAGATCAACAGTGTTTTAGAGGGATAGACATGAGATCAACAGTGTTTTAGAGGAATAGACATGAGATCAACAGTGTTTTAGAGGAATAGACATGAGATCAACAGTGTTTTAGAGGGATAGACATGAGATCAACAGTGTTTTAGAGGGATAGACATGAGATCAACAGTGTTTTAGAGGGATAGACATGAGATCAACAGTGTTTTAGAGGAATAGACATGAGATCAACAGTGTTTTAGAGGGATAGACATGAGATCAAGTGTTTTAGAGGGATAGACATGAGATCAACAGGGGTAAACAGAAAACTAGTGCAAAGACATCAAGATACTTTAACACTATAGACCTGGGCTGTTCAATTCTGTTCCTGAAGGGCTGAAAAACTTCTGGTTTCTGGTTCTACCTGGTAGTTAATTGCACTCACCTGGTGTCCCAGGTCTGAATTAGTCCCTGATTAGAAGGAGAGGATGAAAACCAGAAGTGTTTGGGCCCTCCAGGACCGACATTGGACAGCCCTGATATACACCTATTCTAGCCTATGAAATGAACCACATTGACCTACTGCATGCTATAAAAGGGTGAATGAAGGATTAAGCTAATGAATGAATGAATGGGTGAATAAGTGACAACAGAAGAGTGAATGATAATGAACGCATGACAATGAAAGAGAATGACTATGAAAGAGTGAACATGAATTAATAAGTGAATGAAAGGTACCTGTGGATGCCCCGAGTGAGAGAGCCTTGACCACGTGGCCCACGGTCTGAATGCCCCCGTCAGCGATGACTGGCACACCGAAACGTCTGGCATACTCTGCCACCTTATACACCGAGGTGCCCTGAGGCCGCCCGCACGCCATCACTACGGGAGACGGAGACAGGAAATGCGTCACCTTACCATGGTAACATATCCTATGACCGGTGTAGTCATGCGTTGTTCGGGTTGGGCCCGATGGATGGATGGAGATTTTTCCGGAAGTAATATTATCAGAATCGAGGTGTTCAGTTAAAAAAATGTAATGATTGAATATGTCTAAGTTCTTCCAATAAGTATGTTTGTTTTGCGCTTGAAAAACGTTTGCCATCATTTGCTGAACGTAATGCTGTGGAGAAAGTCGTCGCCATGGTAACCGAGAGCAGAGCCTTCATAAATCACCATGACGACACAGACTAGCAACCAGCGTAGCTTTTTGGTTAGTTACTCGCTGCTCTGATCCTTCTCCATTTTTGCTGTGTAGTTTCAACAGGTTGACCTTACATTAGAACTGATCCAAAGCCAGCTGCTATGGGTAGAGAATCCTACACGTATTATCACATTTCTATTTAATATCACTACACTCATATATCAGAACATTTAGTCGTAATATTCCAAACAGCACATGGCACTCAAGGTGTAGCATTCTGGGTTGGGTCAATTCCATTTCAACTCAGTCAATTCCGCAAGTGGATTGAAATTCAAACCAGCAACAATCCTCTCCTGCATTCAGATGTGAATTGATCCTGTAACGTTGATAGTATCAGGGGGTGGGGTCACTACCTTCCTGGGTGATACAGATGGAGCCACAGCCCATGCCCACTCTCAGAGCGTCCACTCCTGCATCAATCAGGTTCTTGGCCTGGGCTGCCGTCACCACTACAAGAGAAAGAACATCGTCAGAAGGCAGGAAAAGAAAGGTTTAGTGTATAAGTGTCTAATGTATTTCCCCCAAAGACTGATCTTGAAAGCCCCTCAAAGATCTGAAACTGGATGGCTGGAAGTGTCAGTGATAAATCCTCTCCAGCGCTCCCCTCTCACCGTTCCCTCCCACCACCTGCAGCTCGCTGTACTTCTGTTTGATGTAGTTGATCATGTTGACCTGATACACAGAGTTGCCTTGTGAGGAATCCTGCAGAAACAGAGAGAAAATAAGTCATGTCTGCACTGCAGTGCCAAGGTCTACTGCCATTTAGAACTGAAACCCAACCGTAACTCGACCGCAACCCCTAACCACCATGTCCACCAAAACTGCATGAACAGATCAACCCCTAACCACCATGTCCACCAAAACTACATGAACAGATCAACCCCTAACCACCATGTCCACCAAAACTACATGAACAGATCAACCCCTAACCACCATGTCCACCAAAACTACATGAACAGATCAACCCCTAACCACCATGTCACCAAAACTACATGAACAGATCAACCCCTAACCACGATGTCCACCAAAACCACCATGTCCACCAAAACTACATAAACAGATCAACCACTAACCACCATGTCCACCAAAACTACATGAACAGATCAACCCCTAACCACCATGTCACCAAAACTACATGAACAGATCAACCCCTAACCACCATGTCCACCAAAACGGCATGAACAGATCAACCCCTAACCACCATGTCCACCAAAACTACATGAACAGATCAACCCCTAACCACCACGTCCACCAAAACTACATGAACAGATCAACCCCTAACCACCACGTCCACCAAAACTACATGAACAGATCAACCCCTAACCACCACGTCCACCAAAACTACATGAACAGATCAACCCCTAACCACCACGTCCACCAAAACTACATGAACAGATCAACCCCTAACCATCAAGTCCACCAAAACCGCATGAACAGATCAACCCCTAACCACCATGTCACCAAAACTACATGAACAGATCAACCCCTAACCACCATGTCCACCAAAACTACATGAACAGATCAACCCCTAACCACCATGTCCACCAAAACCACCATGTCCACCAAAACTACATTAACAGATCAACCCCTAACCACCATGTCCACCAAAACTAAATGAACAGATCAACCCCTAACCACCATGTCACCAAAACTGCATGAACAGATCAACCCCTAACCACCATGTCACCAAAACTACATGAACAGATCAACTCCTAACCACCATGTCCACCAAAACGGCAAGAACAGATCAACCCCTAACCACCATGTCCACCAAAACTACATGAACAGATCAACCCCTAACCACCATGTCCACCAAAACCACCATGTCCACCAAAACTACATGAACAGATCAACCCCTAACCACCACGTCCACCAAAACTACATGAACAGATCAACCCCTAACCACCACGTCCACCAAAACTACATGAACAGATCAACCCCTAACCATCAAGTCCACCAAAACCGCATGAACAGATCAACCCCTAACCACCATGTCACCAAAACTACATGAACAGATCAACCCCTAACCACCATGTCCACCAAAACGGCATGAACAGATCAACCCCTAACCACCATGTCCACCAAAACTACATGAACAGATAAACCCCTAACCAACATGTCCACCAAAACCACCATGTCCACCAAAACTACATGAACAGATCAACCCCTAACCACCATGTCCACCAAAACTACATGAACAGATCAACCCCTAACCACCACGTCCACCAAAACTACATGAACAGATCAACCCCTAACCACCACGTCCACCAAAACTGCATGAACAGATCAACCCCTAACCACCACGTCCACCAAAACTACATGAACAGATCAACCCCTAACCACCATGTCCACCAAAACGGCATGAACAGATCAACCCCTAACCACCACGTCCACCAAAACTACATGAACAGATAAACCCCTAACCACCATGTCCACCAAAACCACTGAAACTACATGAACAGATCAACCCCTAACCACCATGTCCACCAAAACTACATGAACAGATCAACCCCTAACCACCACGTCCACCAAAACTACATGAACAGATCAACCCCTAACCACCATGTCCACCAAAACTACATGAACAGATCAACCCCTAACCACCATGTCACCAAAACTGCATGAACAGATGACCCCTAACCACCATGTCACCAAAACTACATGAACAGATCAACCCCTAACCACCATGTCCACCAAAACGGCATGAACAGATCAACCCCTAACCACCATGTCCACCAAAACTACATGAACAGATCAACCCCTAACCACCATGTCCACCAAAACTACATGAACAGATCAACCCCTAACCACCATGTCACCAAAACTACATGAACAGATCAACCCCTAGCACCATGTCCACCAAAACGGCATGAACAGATCAACCCCTAACCACCATGTCCACCAAAACTACATGAACAGATCAACCCCTAACCACCATGTCCACCAAAACTACATGAACAGATCAACCCCTAACCACCATGTCCACCAAAACTACATGAACAGATCAACCCCTAACCACCATGTCCACCAAAACTACATGAACAGATCAACCCCTAACCACCACGTCCACCAAAACTACATGAACAGATCAACCCCTAACCACCATGTCCACCAAAACCACCATGTCCACCAAAACTACATGAACAGATCAACCCCTAACCACCACGTCCACCAAAACTACATGAACAGATCAACCCCTAACCACCATGTCCACCAAAACGGCATGAACAGATCAACCCCTAACCACCATGTCCACCAAAACTACATGAACAGATCAACCCCTAACCACCATGTCCACCAAAACCACCATGTCCACCAAAACTACATGAACAGATCAACCCCTAACCACCACGTCCACCAAAACTACATGAACAGATCAACCCCTAACCACCACGTCCACCAACACTACATGAACAGATCAACCCCTAACCACCACGTCCACCAAAACTACATGAACAGATCAACCCCTAACCACCACGTCCACCAAAACTACATGAACAGATCAACCCCTAACCACCATGTCCACCAAAACGGCATGAACAGATCAACCCCTAACCACCATGTCCACCAAAACTACATGAACAGATCAACCCCTAACCACCATGTCCACCAAAACTACATGAACAGATCAACCCCTAACCACCATGTCCACCAAAACGGCATGAACAGATCAACCCCTAACCACCATGTCCACCAAAACTACATGAACAGATCAACCCCTAACCACCATGTCCACCAAAACTACATGAACAGATCAACCCCTAACCACCACGTCCACCATAACTACATGAACAGATCAACCCCTAACCACCATGTCCACCAAAACTACATGAACAGATCAACCCCTAAGCAACATGTCACCAAAATTGCATGAACAGATCAACCACTAACCAACATGTCACCAAAATTGCATGAACAGATCAACCCCTAACCACCATGTCACCAAAACTACATGAACAGATCAACCCCTAGCACCATGTCCACCAAAACGGCATGAACAGATCAACCCCTAACCACCATGTCCACCAAAACTACATGAACAGATCAACCCCTAACCACCATGTCCACCAAAACTACCATGTCCACCAAAACTACATGAACAGATCAACCACTAACCACCATGTCCACCAAAACTACATGAACAGATCAACCCCTAACCACCATGTCCACCAAAACGACATGAACAGATCAACCCCTAACCACCACGTCCACCAAAACTACATGAACAGATCAACCCCTAACCACCACGTCCACCAAAACTACATGAACAGATCAACCCCTAACCACCATGTCCACCAAAACTACATGAACAGATCAACCCCTAACCACCATGTCCACCAAAACGGCATGAACAGATCAACCCCTAACCACCATGTCCACCAAAACTACATGAACAGATCAACCCTTAACCTGTTTGGGGTAGGGGGCAGTATTGAGAATTTTGGAAAAAATATGTTCCCATTTTTAACTGCCTCCTACACCAACTCAGAAGCTAGAATATGCATATTATTGTTCAGGTTTGGATAGAAAACACTCTGAATTTTCTAAAACTGTTTGAATGGTGTCTGTGAGTATAACAGAACTCCTATGGCAGGCAAAAACCTGACAAGGTTTCAAGCAGGAAGTACCCTGTCTGACAAGGAGTCGTGCGTCTTGCATCTTTTTATTGAAAAGTAAGGATCTTAGCTGTAACGTGACAATTCCCAGGGCTCCAATAGGCTCTCAGAGCCCGCGAAATAACTGAAGGTTTACGAGGGAGCCTCAGGCTGAAACACATTATCACCTTTTGTAAGTGGCTGCTCCGAGGACCTTTGAATGATGCGCGTGCATGAGTCGCTTCTGAGGAGAAATTTTATTCGGCTGTTTAGGCTCAATGCATACTCCCGGTCGGAATATTATCACTAATCTACGAGTTGAATGGCATAAAAATTGGTTTTAAACAGCGGTTGACATGCTTCGAAGTACGGTAATGGAATATTTAGACATTTTTGACACGCCAATGCGCCATGCGCGGGACCGTGAAGAAGCATTCTAGAACTCACGAACAAAACGTCGCTGTTTGGATATAACGATGGATTATTTGGGACCAAACCAACATTTGTTATTGAAGTAGAAGTCCTGGCAGTGTATTCTGATGAAGAACAAGCAAGGTAAGAACATTTTTCTTATAGGAAATGTGATTTTGGTGGATGCTGACCTGGGTGGGTATCTAAATAGCTAGCCCTGTAATGCCGGGCTATGTACTTAGATTATTGCAAAATGTGCTTCATCCGAAAAGCTATTTTAAAATCGGACATATCGAGTGCATAGAGGAGTAATGTATCTATAATTCTTAAAATAATTGTTATGCTTTTTGTGAACGTTTATCGTGAGTAATTTAGCAAACTGTTAGTAAATTCAACGGAAGTTTGCCGGGGGTTATGCGTTTTCTGAACGTCACATGCTAATGCAAAAAGCTGTTTTTTGATATAAATATGAACTTGATTGAACAGACATGCATGTATTGTATAACACAATGTCCTAGGTGTGTCATCTGATGAAGATCATCAAAGGTTAGTGCTGCATTTAGCTGTGGTTTGGGTTTTTGTGACATTATATGCTAGCTTGAAAAATGGCTGTCTGATTTTTTCTGGCTGGGCACTCTGCTGACATAATCTAATGTTTTGCTTTCGTTGTAAAGCCTTTTTGAAATCGGACAGTGGGGTTAGATTAACGAGATTCTTGTCTTTAAATAGCTGTAAAATAGTCATATGTTTGAGAAATTGAAGTAATAGTATTTCTAACGATTCAAAAATCGCGCCACTGGAATTTCAGTAGCTGTTACGTAGGTGGGACGAAATCGTCCCACATACCCCAGAGAGGTTAACCACCATGTCCACCAAAACGACATGAACAGATCAACCCCTAACCACCATGTCCACCAAAACTACATGAACAGATCAACCCCTAACCACCATGTCCACCAAAACTACATGAACAGATCAACCCCTAACCACCATGTCCAACAAAACTACATGAACAGATCAACCCCTAACCACCATGTCCACCAAAACGACATGAACAGATCAACCCCTAACCACCATGTCCACCAAAACGACATGAACAGATCAACCCCTAACCACCATGTCCACCAAAACTACATGAACAGATCAACCCCTAACCACCATGTCCACCAAAACGACATGAACAGATCAACCCCTAACCACCACGTCCACCAAAACGACATGAACAGATCAACCCCTAACCACCACGTCCACCAAAACTACATGAACAGATCAACCCCTAACCACCATGTCCACCAAAACTACATGAACAGATCAACCCCTAACCACCACGTCCACCAAAACTACATGAACAGATCAACCCCTAACCACCATGTCCACCAAAACTACATGAACAGATCAACCCCTAACCACCATGTCCACCAAAACGGCATGAACAGATCAACCCCTAACCACCATGTCCACCAAAACTACATGAACAGATCAACCCCTAACCACCATGTCCACCAAAACCACCATGTCCACCAAAACTACATGAACAGATCAACCCCTAACCACCATGTCCACCAAAACGGCATGAACAGATCAACCCCTAACCACCATGTCCACCAAAACTACATGAACAGATCAACCCCTAACCACCATGTCCACCAAAACCACCATGTCCACCAAAACTACATGAACAGATCAACCCCTAACCACCATGTCCACCAAAACGGCATGAACAGATCAACCCCTAACCACCATGTCCACCAAAACTACATGAACAGATCAACCCCTAACCACCATGTCCACCAAAACCACCACGTCCACCAAAACTAAATGAACAGATCAACCCCTAACCACCACGTCCACCAAAACTACATGAACAGATCAACCCCTAACCACCATGTCCACCAAAACTACATGAACAGATCAACCCCTAAGCACCATGTCACCAAAACTGCATGAACAGATCAACCCCTAACCACCATGTCACCAAAACTACATGAACAGATCAACCCCTAACCACCATGTCCACCAAAACTACATGAACAGATCAACCCCTAACCACCATGTCCACCAAAACGGCATGAACAGATCAACCCCTAACCACCATGTCCACCAAAACTACATGAACAGATCAACCCCTAACCACCATGTCCACCAAAACTACATGAACAGATCAACCCCTAACCACCATAACTACATGAACAGATCAACCCCTAACCACCATGTCCACCAAAACTACATGAACAGATCAACCCCTAACCACCATGTCCACCATAACTACATGAACAGATCAACCCCTAACCACCATGTCCACCAAAACTACATGAACAGATCAACCCCTAACCACCACGTCCACCAAAACTGCATGAACAGATCAACCCCTAAGCACCATGTCCACCAAAACTACATGAACAGATCAACCCCTAACCACCATGTCCACCAAAACTACATGAACAGATCAACCCCTAACCACCACATCCACCAAAACTGCATGAACAGATCAACCCCTAACCACCACGTCCACCAAAACTACATGAACAGATCAACCCCTAACCACCACGTCCACCAAAACTACATGAACAGATCAACCCCTAACCACCATGTCCACCAAAACTACATGAACAGATCAACCCCTAACCACCATGTCCACCAAAACTACATGAACAGATCAACCCCTAACCACCATGTCCACCATAACTACATGAACAGATCAACCCCTAACCACCATGTCCACCAAAACTACATGAACAGATCAACCCCTAACCACCACGTCCACCATAACTACATGAACAGATCAACCCCTAACCAACACGTCCACCAAAACTACATGAACAGATCAACCCCTAACCACCACGTCCACCAAAACTACATGAACAGATCAACCCCTAACCACCACGTCCACCAAAACTACATAGACAGATCAACCCCTAACCACCATGTCCACCAAAACTACATGAACAGATCAACCCCTAACCACCACGTCCACCAAAACTACATGAACAGATCAACCCCTAACCACCATGTCACCAAAACTGCATGAACAGATCAACCCCTAACCACCATGTCACCAAAACTACATGAACAGATCAACCCCTAACCACCATGCCCACCATGTCCACCAAAACTACATGAACAGATCAACCCCTAACCACCATGCCCACCAAATCCACCATGTCCACCAAAACGACATGAACAGATCAACCCCTAACCACCATGTCCACCAAAACGACATGAACAGATCAACCCCTAACCACCATGTCCACCAAAACGACATGAACAGATCAACCCCTAACCACCATGTCCACCAAAACTACATGAACAGATCAACCCCTAACCACCATGTCCACCAAAACTACATGAACAGATCAACCCCTAACCACCATGTCCACCAAAACGGCATGAACAGATCAACCCCTAACCACCATGTCCACCAAAACTACATGAACAGATCAACCCCTAACCACCATGTCCACCAAAACCACCATGTCCACCAAAACTACATGAACAGATCAACCCCTAACCACCATGTCCACCAAAACGGCATGAACAGATCAACCCCTAACCACCATGTCCACCAAAACTACATGAACAGATCAACCCCTAACCACCATGTCCACCAAAACCACCACGTCCACCAAAACTAAATGAACAGATCAACCCCTAACCACCACGTCCACCAAAACTACATGAACAGATCAACCCCTAACCACCATGTCCACCAAAACTACATGAACAGATCAACCCCTAAGCACCATGTCACCAAAACTGCATGAACAGATCAACCCCTAACCACCATGTCACCAAAACTACATGAACAGATCAACCCCTAACCACCATGTCCACCAAAACTACATGAACAGATCAACCCCTAACCACCATGTCCACCAAAACGGCATGAACAGATCAACCCCTAACCACCATGTCCACCAAAACTACATGAACAGATCAACCCCTAACCACCATGTCCACCAAAACTACATGAACAGATCAACCCCTAACCACCATAACTACATGAACAGATCAACCCCTAACCACCATGTCCACCAAAACTACATGAACAGATCAACCCCTAACCACCATGTCCACCATAACTACATGAACAGATCAACCCCTAACCACCATGTCCACCAAAACTACATGAACAGATCAACCCCTAACCACCACGTCCACCAAAACTGCATGAACAGATCAACCCCTAAGCACCATGTCCACCAAAACTACATGAACAGATCAACCCCTAACCACCACGTCCACCAAAACTACATGAACAGATCAACCCCTAACCACCATGTCCACCAAAACTACATGAACAGATCAACCCCTAACCACCATGTCACCAAAACTGCATGAACAGATGACCCCTAACCACCATGTCACCAAAACTACATGAACAGATCAACCCCTAACCACCATGTCCACCAAAACGGCATGAACAGATCAACCCCTAACCACCATGTCCACCAAAACTACATGAACAGATCAACCCCTAACCACCATGTCCACCAAAACTACATGAACAGATCAACCCCTAACCACCATGTCACCAAAACTACATGAACAGATCAACCCCTAGCACCATGTCCACCAAAACGGCATGAACAGATCAACCCCTAACCACCATGTCCACCAAAACTACATGAACAGATCAACCCCTAACCACCATGTCCACCAAAACTACATGAACAGATCAACCCCTAACCACCATGTCCACCAAAACTACATGAACAGATCAACCCCTAACCACCATGTCCACCAAAACTACATGAACAGATCAACCCCTAACCACCACGTCCACCAAAACTACATGAACAGATCAACCCCTAACCACCATGTCCACCAAAACCACCATGTCCACCAAAACTACATGAACAGATCAACCCCTAACCACCACGTCCACCAAAACTACATGAACAGATCAACCCCTAACCACCATGTCCACCAAAACGGCATGAACAGATCAACCCCTAACCACCATGTCCACCAAAACTACATGAACAGATCAACCCCTAACCACCATGTCCACCAAAACCACCATGTCCACCAAAACTACATGAACAGATCAACCCCTAACCACCACGTCCACCAAAACTACATGAACAGATCAACCCCTAACCACCACGTCCACCAAAACTACATGAACAGATCAACCCCTAACCACCACGTCCACCAAACTACATGAACAGATCAACCCCTAACCACCACGTCCACCAAAACTACATGAACAGATCAACCCCTAACCACCATGTCCACCAAAACGGCATGAACAGATCAACCCCTAACCACCATGTCCACCAAAACTACATGAACAGATCAACCCCTAACCACCATGTCCACCAAAACTACATGAACAGATCAACCCCTAACCACCATGTCCACCAAAACGGCATGAACAGATCAACCCCTAACCACCATGTCCACCAAAACTACATGAACAGATCAACCCCTAACCACCATGTCCACCAAAACTACATGAACAGATCAACCCCTAACCACCACGTCCACCATAACTACATGAACAGATCAACCCCTAACCACCATGTCCACCAAAACTACATGAACAGATCAACCCCTAAGCAACATGTCACCAAAATTGCATGAACAGATCAACCACTAACCAACATGTCACCAAAATTGCATGAACAGATCAACCCCTAACCACCATGTCACCAAAACTACATGAACAGATCAACCCCTAGCACCATGTCCACCAAAACGGCATGAACAGATCAACCCCTAACCACCATGTCCACCAAAACTACATGAACAGATCAACCCCTAACCACCATGTCCACCAAAACTACCATGTCCACCAAAACTACATGAACAGATCAACCACTAACCACCATGTCCACCAAAACTACATGAACAGATCAACCCCTAACCACCATGTCCACCAAAACGACATGAACAGATCACCCTACACCCCTAACCACCACGTCCACCAAAACTACATGAACAGATCAACCCCTAACCACCACGTCCACCAAAACTACATGAACAGATCAACCCCTAACCACCATGTCCACCAAAACTACATGAACAGATCAACCCCTAACCACCATGTCCACCAAAACGGCATGAACAGATCAACCCCTAACCACCATGTCCACCAAAACTACATGAACAGATCAACCCTTAACCTGTTTGGGGTAGGGGGCAGTATTGAGAATTTTGGAAAAAATATGTTCCCATTTTTAACTGCCTCCTACACCAACTCAGAAGCTAGAATATGCATATTATTGTTCAGGTTTGGATAGAAAACACTCTGAATTTTCTAAAACTGTTTGAATGGTGTCTGTGAGTATAACAGAACTCCTATGGCAGGCAAAAACCTGACAAGGTTTCAAGCAGGAAGTACCCTGTCTGACAAGGAGTCGTGCGTCTTGCATCTTTTTATTGAAAAGTAAGGATCTTAGCTGTAACGTGACAATTCCCAGGGCTCCAATAGGCTCTCAGAGCCCGCGAAATAACTGAAGGTTTACGAGGGAGCCTCAGGCTGAAACACATTATCACCTTTTGTAAGTGGCTGCTCCGAGGACCTTTGAATGATGCGCGTGCATGAGTCGCTTCTGAGGAGAAATTTTATTCGGCTGTTTAGGCTCAATGCATACTCCCGGTCGGAATATTATCACTAATCTACGAGTTGAATGGCATAAAAATTGGTTTTAAACAGCGGTTGACATGCTTCGAAGTACGGTAATGGAATATTTAGACATTTTTGACACGCCAATGCGCCATGCGCGGGACCGTGAAGAAGCATTCTAGAACTCACGAACAAAACGTCGCTGTTTGGATATAACGATGGATTATTTGGGACCAAACCAACATTTGTTATTGAAGTAGAAGTCCTGGCAGTGTATTCTGATGAAGAACAAGCAAGGTAAGAACATTTTTCTTATAGGAAATGTGATTTTGGTGGATGCTGACCTGGGTGGGTATCTAAATAGCTAGCCCTGTAATGCCGGGCTATGTACTTAGATTATTGCAAAATGTGCTTCATATCCGAAAAGCTATTTTAAAATCGGACATATCGAGTGCATAGAGGAGTAATGTATCTATAATTCTTAAAATAATTGTTATGCTTTTTGTGAACGTTTATCGTGAGTAATTTAGCAAACTGTTAGTAAATTCAACGGAAGTTTGCCGGGGGTTATGCGTTTTCTGAACGTCACATGCTAATGCAAAAAGCTGTTTTTTGATATAAATATGAACTTGATTGAACAGACATGCATGTATTGTATAACACAATGTCCTAGGTGTGTCATCTGATGAAGATCATCAAAGGTTAGTGCTGCATTTAGCTGTGGTTTGGGTTTTTGTGACATTATATGCTAGCTTGAAAAATGGCTGTCTGATTTTTTCTGGCTGGGCACTCTGCTGACATAATCTAATGTTTTGCTTTCGTTGTAAAGCCTTTTTGAAATCGGACAGTGGGGTTAGATTAACGAGATTCTTGTCTTTAAATAGCTGTAAAATAGTCATATGTTTGAGAAATTGAAGTAATAGTATTTCTAACGATTCAAAAATCGCGCCACTGGAATTTCAGTAGCTGTTACGTAGGTGGGACGAAATCGTCCCACATACCCCAGAGAGGTTAACCACCATGTCCACCAAAACGACATGAACAGATCAACCCCTAACCACCATGTCCACCAAAACTACATGAACAGATCAACCCCTAACCACCATGTCCACCAAAACTACATGAACAGATCAACCCCTAACCACCATGTCCACCAAAACTACATGAACAGATCAACCCTAACCACCATGTCCACCAAAACGACATGAACAGATCAACCCCTAACCACCATGTCCACCAAAACGACATGAACAGATCAACCCCTAACCACCATGTCCACCAAAACTACATGAACAGATCAACCCCTAACCACCATGTCCACCAAAACGACATGAACAGATAACACCCTAACCACCACGTCCACCAAACGACATGAACAGATCAACCCCTAACCACCACGTCCACCAAAACTACATGAACAGATCAACCCCTAACCACCATGTCCACCAAAACTACATGAACAGATCAACCCCTAACCACCACTTCCACCAAAACTACATGAACAGATCAACCCCTAACCACCATGTCCACCAAAACTACATGAACAGATCAACCCCTAACCACCATGTCCACCAAAACGGCATGAACAGATCAACCCCTAACCACCATGTCCACCAAAACTACATGAACAGATCAACCCCTAACCACCATGTCCACCAAAACCACCATGTCCCAAAACTACATGAACAGATCAACCCCTAACCACCATGTCCACCAAACGCATGAACAGATCAACCCCTAACCACCATGTCCACCAAAACTACATGAACAGATCAACCCCTAACCACCTGTCCACCAAAAACCACCATGTCCACCAAAACTACATGAACAGATCAACCCTAAGCACATGTCCCAAACTGCATGAACATATCAACCCCTAACCACCATGTCCACCAAAACGTACATGAACAGATTCAACCCCCTAACCAACATGTCCCACCAAAACTACATGAACAGATCAACCCCTAACCACCATGTCCACCAAAAACGGCATGAACAGATCAACCCCGAACCCACCATGTCACCAACAACTACATGAACAATCAACCCCTAACCACCATGTCCACCAAAACTACCATGGTCCAGCCAAACTACATGAACAGATCAACCCCTAACCACCATGTCCACCAAAACTACATGAACAGATCAACCCCTAACCACCATGTCCACCAAAAACTACATTAACAGATCAACCCCTACACCCCTAAAACCACCACGTCCACCAAAACTACATAACAGATCAACCCCTAACCACCATGTCCACCAAACTACATGAACAGATCAACCCCTAACCACCATGTCCACCAAAACTACATGAACAAGATCAACCCCTAACCACCATGTCCACCAAAACTGCATGAACAGATCAAACCCCTAACCACCACATGTCCACCAAAACTACATGAACAGATCAACCCCTAACCACCAAAACTACATGAACAGATCAACCCCTAAACCACCATGTCCACCAAAACTACATGAACAGATCAACCCCTAACCACCATGTCCACCAAAACTACATGAACAGATCAACCCCTAACCACCATGTCCACCAAAACTACATGAACAGATCAACCCCCTACCACATGTCCACCAGTC
>NW_021822847.1:0-109200 GCF_901001165.1 Salmo trutta | reverse complement strand
AACTAGTCTAGCAGACATCATTCAATTATAATTGTAATCATCTATGGATTACGCTGAGAGACCAAGGATTAAGCTGTCAAAAGCCTGACCAACTTCAGTTAATTGTGTAAATTTGGTAAGTTATACAACTCAATTAATTAGTATAGTCTTTATTCATTTTTCCAAATCATAAAAATCACTCCTTTTCCTATTCAGATTTGACAATGCATTCCCTTGTTTCTTAATATTTCATTTATTCTACTTTCCTGCACTAGTAACACATCTGCAGAATGATTCAGATGAGTATTTGGATTTGATTTTATTGAGGTGTTTTATACAGGTGTTTCTGTAGCTTTGAGGAACTGCTGAACACTGTTGGTTTAGACGTTTCTGGATACAATACTGCCTCCTAGTAGTACTGCCTCTTATTGGAACCCTCACAGATTCCAAGGTAGAAGTCCTCATTTGGGCAGCTGGTGGTTTATCAGTCACTGCATGTCTGTCTGTTCAATACAAAATACAAAAGAGCGACAGACTCAGGTCCCTTGGTGCATCACACCACGGATCGCTTCACGTAGCCAGCCAGTACAGTGCCTTTGAGACGGTGCTTGGTGGAGTCATAGACCCCCCATCTAGAGCTCTTGGAGGAGAGCTTGGCACAGATCTCGCTGTGTTTCTCCAGGCGACTAGGATCAAAGCACCGGCCGCAGTGCTCACACTGCTTCAGCTTGGAGTTGGCTGCACTCATCCCAAATCGACGTTTCAACACCACCTGAATGAATGGATGTTATCAGATGGGCCAAATAAGGGGCAGCTGGGCAACAAAGACAAGATATACAACATGTACAAACCAGATGAGGCTGGTGGGAGGAGCTCATTGTAATGTGCTCATTGTAATGGCTGGAATAGAATAAAAGGAACGGTATCACACACATCAATCACATGGAAACCACGTTTGATTCCGATCAATTCATTTCATTCCAGCCATTACAACGATCCTATCCTCCTATAACTCCTCCCATCAGCCTCCTCTGATACAAACACACGTGATCACCAACACTACACTAGATCAACAGTTAGCATGGCTTTGGAATGTCAAGCTACTTTACCTGTCTGTCCTCCTTTTTGTCTTCCATGTTCAAACCCTTCTTGACTTCCTTTGGCTTGCTCACAGTGTATCTTGTGGCTGTCTGCTTTAGCTTACTTGCCACACTGCTTACTTCTCCATTTCTCCTCACCTCTTTAATCCTTTCTTCCTCTTCTTCGTTATCTCTTATCATCTCCCATAGGTCAGAATCCACCTTCATCAGGCAGATCTCCTGGATGAACTTCTCCACCTTTTTTCTCAACCGCACTTTCGCGTTTTTCTCCTCCAAAGCCTGAGCATCCATCTTGGCCCCACTTTTAATCAGTTTCAATTCTTGGGTGACACTGATCAGCTTGGCCTTCATATATGCCATCACCTGCTCAGCCTCTGAGTTAAAGACGTCCCATACCATCTCATCGGGGCATGGCGGTAGATCCTGTACAGTTAGTGTCTGAGTCTTGAACTGAATGTGTTTCTTCACAACCTGCCTTCTGTACTTTGAAGCAGCAGGACGAAGGCTGCCCTCTGGTCTGACTGGCTGGAATGGCTTCTTCTTGGCATCACTGTTTGGCACTGTGACTCTGGCTCTAATGGGAGGCAGTGGCATCTTGGCGACCATATTGGCTCCATGGACTGCCTTCATTGGCTTGGCACTATGGAGGTAGATGTCTTTCACCACGTAGGTTTGATCCCTCTTGGTACGGATGGGTTGCAGTGGCTTCCGGATGGAAGGAACAGTAGCCTTCCCTGACTGCTGAGATGTTAGAGCTACATGCAGTCCTTGACTCTTCCCATTGCAGATGGACCTCTTCTTCTGCAGTACTGGGATTCTGGAGGGGGGATGTGGTTTCTTTTCCACAGCCTTCAAACTGGCAAGTCGCTGCAGAGCACCCTTTCTTTCTTCAGTCAACTCCAGTACTGGGATTCTGGAGGTGTTTAAACTGTTTTGTTTGAGCGCTTGAAGCTTCTCAGTGGTCTTGGGTTGAGATGGCAGGGCAGGCTGAACAGAGTTGCTACTGGCAGCTCCAAGGTTCCCTGTTAAAGCATTATATTCCATTAGCGGCTGCAATAATCTCCTCATCATCAAGGAGATTGACAGTGGCCTTCTTCTAACCTCGTTCTACAACTAAGTTGTAGTCTAGTAGCACTTTCTATATTTTATGGTGATCTACTGTGTTAACTATATCTCAGGAGGAATCTGCTAGATTGTCTTGGATACTAGTGTTCTATTTTCAGCAATCAGACGCCAGAATGTTCAAACAGAACATTTGGAATTTATTGATCAGTTGTGACATCATAATTGGTTCACAAATAATGAGACTTCTGGAATCTCACACACTTATGTGGATGTGATGTCATAATAGATCATTATATACTGCCCAAAATGGTAAATGTGACCTACCTGTGTTGAACTGCTTGCCCTCATCTCATATTTAAACATGCCACTTTTCTTTGAGGTGAAACATATTACTGAACTCTGAATTGTCAATTTAAAGACATTTTACCAATTTATTCATGTCTAAATTTAGCTAACATAGTTAGTTCTTACCTTTGCCTCGGCAGTCGCGTCCAGATCATCATGGCGTTTGTAGTTCTTTATGATAGCCACATTAGCAGCTAATTAGCATTTCATTTTTGGGGGCTAAATGCAAGTGACTAAATTGATAAGTAACCTAGGGTTATTGAAACATCACACAAGGGTAAACCTTCATGAAACACATCCCTTATTTTAAGTGTTTCTAAAATGTCCTATGGTGGAAAGACGGTTGGAACCATTTCTTGTTTGACCGCTATGTATTATGGGTATTATGACTCATACTGTGGTACTCTATTGTACTTACACAAATAACTGGAGTTGGTCAGCTTTTGACAGCTTAATCCTTTGTCTCTGCACGATCATTTGCCTCCAACTAGTCACTAGCATGAGAAATCTGCAGATGATTTTGTCCTAGCATACTGGCCTTAGATAAAAAAACAATGCTCTCCTTGCTTCCCCATGACGTTTTGAGAGGGTGGGGAGAAGACTGGAGGAAGGACTTTTGAGATTCACCACTGGTGTGAGTTCCAATCGAAGAAGTCTTGTTTCCTTGTTTGATTTCTATATTGACCATTTGAAAGGACAAGATTAACAACTGTTAAATTATAAACATTCAAGTCCACCTAGACTTGTAGGTGTTATGAAGGGAGATATCTGAGACTTTTGGAGCACATTCCAGGATTGAGTCCTAATAGTAGCTAAGTGGCTTCTGGTTGTGTCTTTTCCTTCATATGCACATATCTTATGACACTGGATAGGTGAAAGCTGTTGTTTCCAATTGACCTGTTCAATTCTTAAAGATCAGTACACATGAAGGGAAGGAGAGAAGGACACGTTGAACTACTGAGATGCAGCACTGGAATGGGTTGTTATGTATCACATGCTTCTTACTTTGCTCCAGAAGCAAAACTGGAGAGTCACAAATCTGTTTTTCTGCCTATTTTTCTTCAATTGGTTTGTAATTTTATGGTTCAACTACACTCTAGCCACAGAATAATGTACATTTATGTTTTAATAGTTTTTCTTTTACTGTGCTGACAAGGTAAAGATGGTTTAAGTTCACCATGCGTTGGAACAGCATTGGGACGTTTGCCTTGTCTGTTCTGTCTCCCCACTCGCAGGGTGCACCAAGTGTCTACCGAAAGCTTTGGCGTCAGGATTATGCTGTGCTTTTGTTCATTGGTAAATTCAACAAGGCAATCCTTTTACTACAAGTGACTTCTTGGTGTGGATATAAATGTAGACAAGGAGGCTTGTGGCAGTATTTAATGCCCATATCACTGTATGATTTGGTTTTTCAGGTTCATTACATATGAACATTCCAATAATGGACCCACACAGAACGTCTTATGTAAAAGGATATTTCCAATTCTAACATTTGTATAAAAAAGGTCATCAAAATGTATAGACAGATTTATTGATTACGTAAGTATTCAACCTCATGAGTCAATACATGTTAAAATCACCTTTGGCAGCGATTACAGCTGAGAATCCTTCTGGGTAAGTCTCTAAATGCTTTGCACACCAGGATTGCATGTTAGTCTTCAAGCTCTGTCAAGTTGGTTGTTGATCATTGCTACAAAGCCATTTAAATCTTGCCATAGAATTTCAAGCCAATTTAAGTCAAAACTAACTAGGGCGCTCTGGAACATTCAATGTTGTCTTGGTAAGCAACTCCAGTGTATATTTGGCCTTGTGTTTTAGGTCATTGTTCTGCTAAAAGTTGAATATCTCCCGGTGTCTGTAAAGCAGACTGAACCAGGTTTTCCTCTAGGATTTTGTCATGGGCGTCGTAAGGTTTGGACCAAGGCGCAGCGGGTAAAGTGCTCATCTTCTTAATTAATTTAAAGTAACGTGAACACTTAAACAAAATAAGCACTGGAGGTCTGATGCGTGGGACTGGCTTTGGAGGCGCCAGACTATTAACACGCACCTAAAGGCTCGTGCGGAGAACAGGAACAGGGTACACTGGGCCGAGGAGACGCACTGGAGACTAGATCTGTTGTGCCGGCACACTTCTTCCTGGCTGCCGGCCAACTCTCGCCCGGCAAGTTATTGGCCGTACCGGACTGTGCGTGCGTATGGGCGACACCGTGCGCATTTCTGCATAACAATGTGCTTGCTTGATCCGTCGCTCTCCATAATAAGTCGGGGAGTTGGCTCAGGTCTCCACTCTGACTCTGCCCAACTCCCCGTGTGCCATGCCTCTCGGCCTCATGTTGCTCCCTTACTTTCCTGTCCCAGAAACGTCGTTCTGCCTTTGCTGCCTCCAATCCCTCCTTCGGTCGCCGGTACTCCCCAGCCTGGCTCCATGGACCCTTGCCATCAAGGATTTCCTCCCACGTCCATGACTCCAAATACTTCTCCTGCCGCTCCTTCTTCCGCTGCTTGGTCCTTTGGTGGTGGGTGGTTCTGTCATGGGCGTCGTAAGGATTGGACCAAGGCGCAGCGGGTAAAGTGCTCATATTCTTAATTTATTTAAAGTAACCTGAACACTTAAACAAAATAAACAAACGACGATAACAGTTCCATAAGGCACACAGGCTATACAGAAAATAACCACCCACAAAACACAAGTGAAAACAAACCCAACTAAATATGGCCTCCAATTAGAGACAACGACAACCAGCTTCCTCTAATTTGAGGTCATTGCCAAAAACCCAACATAGAAATAGAAAACTAGATATACACATAGAAATAGAAAATATAGAACATAAACCAAAAACACTGAAACACACAAACACCCCCTGCCACACCCTGACCAAACTACAATGACTTTAACATTCACATGGAAAAGTCCACAGACCCACTCCAAAAGGCTTTCGGAGCCATCATCGACTCAGTGGGTTTTGTCCAACATGTCTCTGGACCTACTCACTGCCACAGTCATACTCTGGACCTAGTTTTGTCCCATGGAATAAATGTTGTGGATCTTAATGTTTTTCCTCATAATCCTGGATTATCGGACCACCATTTTATTGCGTTTGCAATTGCAACAAATAATCTGCTCAGACCCCAACCAAGGAGCATTAAAAGTCGTGCTATAAATTCTCAGACAACCCAAAGATTTCTTGATGCCCTTCCAGACTCCCTCTGCCTACCCAAGGACGTCAGAGGACAACAATCAGTTAACCACCTAACCGAGGAACTCAATTTAACCTTGCGCAATACCCTAGATGCAGTTGCACCCCTAAAAACTAAAAACATCTGTCATAAGAAACTAGCTCCCTGGTATACAGAAAATACACGAGCTCTGAAGCAAGCTTCCAGAAAATTGGAACGGAAATGGCGCCACACCAAACTGGAAGTCTTCCGACTAGCTTGGAAAGACAGTACTGTGCAGTATCGAAGAGCCCTCACTGCTGCTCGATCATCCTATTTTTCCAACTTAATTGAGGAAAATAAGAACAATCCGAAATTTCTTTTTGATACTGTCGCAAAGCTAACTAAAAAGCAGCATTCGCAAATGGGACAGGTAACACGTCCGGTGACCAGGTCAGGGTTCCATAGCTGCAGGCAGAACAGTTGGAATTGGAGCAGCAGCACGGCCAGGTGAACTGGGGACAGCAAGGGGTCATCAAGCCAGGTAGTCCTGAGGCATGGTCCTAGGGCTCAGGTCCTCTGAGAGAGAGAAAGAAAGAAAGAAAGAGAAAGAGAGAATTAGAGAGAGCATATTTAAATTCACACAGGACACCGGAAAAGACAAGAGAAATACTCCAGATGTGACAGACTGACCCTAGCCCCCCGACACATAAACTACTGCAGCATATATACTGGAGGCTGAGACAGGAGGGGTCAGGAGACACTGTGGCCCCATCCGATGAAACCTCCGGACAGGGCCAAACAGGTAGGATATAACCCCACCCACTTTGCCAAAGCACAGCCTCCACACCACTGGAGGGATATCTCCAACCACCAACATACCATCCCGGGACAAGGCCGAGTATAGCCCACAAAGATCTCCGCCACGGCACAGCCCAAGGGGGGGCACCAACCCAGACAGGAAGACCACGTTACTGACTCAACCCACTCAAGTGACGCACCCCTCCCAGGGACGGCATGGAAGAACACCAGTAAGCCAGTGACTCAGCCCCCGTAATAGGGGTAGAGGCAGAGAATCCCAGTGGAAAGAGGGGAAACCGGCCAGGCAGAGACAGCAAGGGCGGTTCGTTGCTCCAGCCTTTCCGTTCACCTTCACACCCCTGGGCCAGACACACTTAATCATAGGACCTACTGAAGAGATGTGTCTTCAGTAAAGACTTAAAGGTTGAGACTGAGTCTGCGTCTCTCACATGGGTAGGCAGACTATTCCATAAAAATGGAGCTCTATAGGAGAAAGCCCTGCCTCCAGCTGTTTGCTTAGAAATTCTAGGAACAATTAGGAGGCCCGCGTCTTGTGACCGTAGCGTACGTGTAGGTATGTACGGCAGGACCAAATTGGAAAGATAGGTAGGAGCAAGCCCATGTAATGCTTTGTAGGTTAGCAGTAAAACCTTGAAATCAGCCCTTGCCTTAACAGGAAGCCAGTGTAGGGAGGCTAGCACTGGAGTAATATGATCCAATTTTTTGGTTCTAGTCAGGATTCTAGCAGCCGTATTTAGCACTAACTGAAGTTTATTTAGTGCTTTATCCAGGTAGCCGGAAAGTAGAGCATTGCAGTAGTCCAACCTAGAAGTAAGAAAGGCATGGATTACAAAGGCACGAAAGACACCTGCCTCTGATTGGAAACCACACTCGCCCAAACCTGGAAAACGAAACATAGAAAATGAAAACTAGAACCAAAATCCCCTAGACCAAAAACCCCAACACACACAAAACAAACACCCCCTGCCATGCTCTGACCATACTACAATGACAAATGACCCCTTTACTGGTCAGGACGTGACAATCACAGCCGTTAAATTTTTTTAAAGTCACCATTGGCCTCAGTGAAATCCCTGAGCGGTTTCCTTCCTCTCCGGCAACTGAGTTAGGAAGGACGCCTATATCTTGGTATTGACTGGGTATATTGATACACCATCCAAAGTGTAATTATCAACTTCACAATGCTCAAAGGGATATTCAATGTCTGTTTGTTTTTTTACCCACCTACCAATAGGTGCACTTCTTTGTGAGGCATGGGAAAACCTCCCTGGTCTTTGTGGTTGAATCTGTGTTTGAAATTCACTGCTCATCTGAGGGACCTTACAATTATCTGTATGTGTCGGGTACAGAGATGAGATCGTAATTAAAAAATCCTGTTAAACACTTATCAGATGAGTCCATGCAATTTGTGACTTGTTAAGCACATTTTTACTCCTGAACATCATGCTTGCCATAACAAAGGATGGAATACTTATTGACACAATACTTTTAATTCATTCATTTGTAAAAATCTCTAGAAACATAATTCCACTTTCACATTATGGGGAATTGTGTGTAGGCCAGTGAAACTCAATTTAATTCATACAACAAAATGTGGAAAAAGTCAAGTGGTGTGAATACTTTCTGAATGCACTTTATGAGATTAGCGCTTCAGGCAGTCATTGGGTTGTTAGCCTTGTAAGTAGCACGTAGCTAGCTCTGTATAGCTGTGTATATTTAAGTATTACCAGTTAGGCTATTCTGCTTTTCTCTGGTAAACAACACACCTATGCTCAAGCGTGAAATCATGTTTCACAATATACGAAATTAACTTTGCTATTATTTTAGTCATGTTGGAATTTAGATTGTTATACTGCACAATTTGCAATGAATGAAAATTAGCTTTGACGTAACTCCTTGCTAACAAACCACAATGTCATACCAAAAGTCAGTTAAATGGTTTATATGCATTTCTATTAAGTCTCTCCCTCTCCATTTTGGGGGAAAGGCTCATGAAAAAATATGGACTACCATCCAAATAACAAAGTAAACTCCCAGTCCAATATCCAATAAAATATTTAAATCTGATCAAATCAGTTAAAAGTGATGATCCTAGTGAAAATGACTTCTTTATTTCACTTGACAGTTAGATGTGTGTAAAACGTAACAGTGTTGCATCAGCCAGGCATGCCTTCAACTTTGGTCATCAAAAATAGAAACTCCCCCTTCATTTGAGCCCTTCCAAAAGGGAGGGGGCAATTGATTCTATTATTGGGAAATATATAGAGTTCAACTTATGATACAACTCAAGCAAGAATTTATCAAAAAGCCTTACTCTCAAAACTGAGGACTGCCAGCCAACTGCTGGAGAGAAAAAAAATGGCAGACAGAAGGGAAGGTGGTGCGGCTTCTCCTACAAACGCTGTTATTTTATCTAAAACATCAGGTGTACGCCGACCCCAGCTTAGTAACGAATGCAAAGATTTGAAGCGTAATTATGTGTTTTATCTCCAGTACTTTGCCATGATTGTCAGTTATGTAGCTGCTCTACTGATGATCTCAGTGCGTCCTTGCTGGGATGACACAATCAATCTACTGCCGGAGAATATCAACACCAAACACATTGGTTCACCGTTCCACGGGAACGGACAGTACACAGCATACCATAATGTTCTGAATAATGGCCAAGTCTACCTCGCTCCCTATTCCACTGAACCGCTTAGGCGTAACAAACACAAGTCCAACATTTATCGGAAACTGTTAAAGAACATATCCGATGTAAACAAATTGAGTGGTCATGTGATAATGAACTAGAATGTATTGGCCTGAATGTTACACTGTCTCCCCAAATGTCTTTTATTGGAATGTATAGACCACCTTCTACCAAAAGTGTGTTTTTTGATCAGTTTAATAACATGCTTACGGAATGTGATTTTGGGAAAGAGGTCATCTTAATGGGATATTTTAACATGAATTATGAAGACAAGTCTTGCAGGAAAACCCTCAAACAGATCACTAATACCTTTGACCTTACACAGCTAGTTAAAGGGCCAACCAGGGTGACTTGTTGCTCTAAAACACAGATTGATTTGGTGTTCAGTAATAAACCAGAGAGAGTGACTAAATCATTCAATATGGTTACTGGGCTATCTGATCATAATCTGACACTTATAGCCAGAAAGCTTTCTAAGAACAGGTTTAACCTCTCTACTGTTAGAAAGCCGGATCAACTAAGAATACCTAAGAGTGAATTAAACTATTTTGAAAACGCAATTAAGGGAATTATCTGGAATGATCTCTTGTCCTATACAGATGTGGAAGCTGATAGTCAGGTTTTTCTATCCACAATCCAGACTACAATAAATGGTTTCCTAAAGAAAATCAAATCCAAACCTGGCCAAAAGAGCACTCTTCCTTGGCTAAGTGGTGAAATATGGAAATTGATGAAAGAACGAGATTATGCTCTAAAAACAGCCCTAAAATCCAAATTAGAGCATGACAGACGTAGGTTTACCATGTTGAGAAATAAGGTGATGAAAGAAAGACAGGCCAAGGCAAACTTTTTATTAACATAATTGGTGAAGCAAAGGGAAATTCTAAATTGATCTGGGAGAATCTAAAAAAGTTAACAGGGAAAGACCATAGTAACACTGCAAAAAGACTAGAAATCATGGTGAATAACAATCTAACACAGGATGCAGTCGAATTATCAATAGCCTTCAATTCCTACTTTATTGAGTCTGTCAGGGTACTGACACAGAACCCCTCCACTGGTTTCTTTGGCTCAGTGCTAGTAAATGACACTCAACCTGTCTTCATCATAAGGGAGGTTTCTGAGTCAAAGGTGAACAAGGTGATTATCTCACTAAAGAACTCTAAAGCCAAAGATGTGTTTGGGCTGGACTCTACCTTTCTTTTTTTTTCAATTTAAAGTTGTCTTGTTTTTCAATCAATCAACAAAACTCATTCCACATTCACAGATGTGACAGACTTAAAAAAATTAAAATAACTAACAATAATAATAAAAATATAATAAACATAATAAAAAATAATGATAAAAAAAATAATATATATATATATATATATATAAAAAACTTGCAGCAGCACTATCAAGGTTCTTATTAGCTATTTCCAGCCTTAGCTGAGATGACGAACAAATAAGTAGTTTTTACAGCACCTTAACACAACATGTATCTGCTCATTTCCCTAATCACCCCATTCACTCTGTCCAATTTGAAAAATAGTTCAGTAGTGGAGACCAGAGTCTATCAAACTTGGACTGTCTCTTGCAGAGGTCATAAGTGAGCTTTTCAATAGGGAGAAAGTCAACAATCTGGTCAATCCACATTTTAAATGTAGGAGAAGTATTAGAGGCCCACAATAGAATAATACATTTCTTAGCAAAGTATGTAATAGTCATAAAATAAATTCTCTGTCAGGATCAAGAACAAAGTCCTGCTGGGCATTAAGAAGATAGAGAGACGGAGTCAGATCAAACTGTACACCTAGTATTTTCTGTGCAGCAGTATGTATAGATTGCCAAAATCTGGCAATCGCTCTACAGCTCCAAAATACATGCATATACAGTGAGGGAAAAAAGTATTTGATCCCCTGCTGATTTTGTACGTTTGCCCACTGACAAAGAAATGATCAGTCTATAATTTTAAATGGTAGGTTTATTTGAACAGTGAGAGACAGAACAACAATAAAAAAATCCAGAAAAAAGCATGGCAAAAATGTTAGAAATTGATTTGCATTTTAATGAGGGAAATAAGTATTTGACCCCTCTGCAAAACATGACTTAGTACTTGGTGGCAAAACCCTTGTTGGCAATCACAGAGGTCAGATGTTTCTTGTAGTTGGCCACCAGGTTTGCACACATCTCAGGAGGGATTTTGTCCCACTCCTCTTTGCAGATCTTCTCCAAGTCATTAAGGTTTCGAGGCTGATGTTTGGCAACTCGAACCTCCACAGATTTTCTATGGGATTAAGGTCTGGAGACTGGCTAGGCCACTCCAGGACCTTAATGTGCTTCTTCTTGAGCCACTCCTTTGTTGCCTTGGCCGTGTGTTTTGGGTCATTTTCGACCCATTTTCAATGCCCTGGCTGAGGGAAGGAGGTTCTCACCCAAGATTTGACAGTACATGGCCCCGTCCATCGTCCCTTTGATGCGGTGAAGTTGTCCTGTCCCCTTAGCAGAAAAACATCCCCAAAGCATAATGTTTCCACCTCCATGTTTGACGGTGGGGATGGTGTTCTTGGGATTATAGGCAGCATTCCTCCTCCTCCAAACACGGCGAGTTGAGTTGATGCCAAAGAGCTCCATTTTGGTCTCATCTGACCACAAGACTTTCACCCAGTTGTCCTCTGAATCATTCAGATGTTCATTGGCAAACCTCAGACGGGCATGTATATGTGCCTTCTTGAGCAGGGGGACCTTGCGGGCGCTGCAGGATTTCAGTCCTTCACGGCGTAGTGTGTTACCAATTGTTTTCTTGGTGACTATGGTCCCAGCTGCCTTGAGATCATTGACAAGATCCTCCCGTGTAGTTCTGGGCTGATTCCTCACCGTTCTCATGATCATTGCAACTCCACGAGGTGAGATCTTGCATGGAGCCCCAGGCCGAGGGAGATTGACAGTTCTTTTGTGTTTCTTCCATTTGCGAATAATAACTGTTGTCACCTTCTCACCAAGCTGCTTGGCGATGGTCATGTAGCCCATTCCAGCCTTGTGTAGGTCTACAATCTTGTCCCTGACATCCTTGGAGCGCTCTTTGGTCTTGGCCATGGTGGAGAGTTTGGAATCTGATTTGATTGATTGCTTCTGTGGACAGGTGTCTTTTATACAGGTAACAAACTGAGATTAGGAGCACTCCCTTTAAGAGTGTGCTCCTAATCTCAGCTCGTTACCTGTATAAAAGACACCTGGGAGCCAGAAATCTTTCTGATTGAGAGGGGGTCAAATACTTATTTCCCTCATTAAAATGCTAATCAATTTATAACATTTTTGACATGCATTTTTCTGGATTTTTTGTTGTTGTTATTCTGTCTCTCACTGTTCAAATAAACCTACCATTAAAATGATAGACTGATCATTTCTTTGTCAGTGGGCAAACATACAAAATCAGCAAGGGATCAAATACTTTTTTCCCTCACTGTAGGTATTCTTAGTTGAACCGGCTTTCTAACAGTAGAGAGGTTAAACCTGTTCTTAGAAAGCTTTCTGGCTGTAAGTGTCAGATTATGATCAGATAGCCCAGTAACCATATTGAATGATTTAGTCACTCTCTCTGGTTTATTACTGAACACCAAATCAATCTGTGTTTTAGAGCAACAAGTCACCCTGGTTGGCCCTTTAACTAGCTGTGTAAGGTCAAAGGTATTAGTGATCCGTTTGAGGGTTTTCCTACAAGACTTGTCTTCATAATTCATGTTAAAATATCCCATTAAGATGACCTCTTTCCCAAAATCACATTCCCTAAGCATGTTATTAAACTGATCAAAAAACACACTTTTGGTGGAAGGTGGTCTATACATTCCAAAAAGGGTAAAAGACATTTGGGGAGACAGTGTAACATTCAGGCCAATACATTCTAGTTCATTATCACATGACCACTCAATTTGTTTACATCGGATATGTTTTTTAATGTAAATCATCAGACCCCCTCCTCTTCCTTCAGTCCCATCTCTCCTGAAAACATTGTAGTCAGGCACAATCAAAGCAGCATATGGAGAGTTTTTATGGAGCCATGTCTTTGAAAGGCAGAGGAAGTCAAGGTTAGAGTCTGTGAGAAGATGTTGAATTTGATCACTTTTTGGAATGACATTATGAATGTTCAAGCGCCCCCCTAGTAGTCCCTTGTGCTTAGCTCGTTGATCCCAGATGACTCGAGTGATTGACAAATTGAAAAAAGTACAATTTTCTGTTTTCTGACGGCTGGGTTTAGGCCATTTTCTTTAAGGGGCAGTTCGGTAGCACAATTAACTATCCCTCCCGCAATGCACTGGATGCGGGGAACTAATTAAAACAGCTTGCATACCAGAAGCAGAGTCAAGGATCACATATAGCGACTTGGGTAAGTTTGAAGAGTCAAATTCCATCCTGGAGTCGAGAGAAACCATGGGACCATAGCACTCACCCACTTCCTCAGCGGCGACGATCAGTGGACGAGGCCATCCACTCTGGTGAGTATCGCTGGCTCGGTGATGTTAGGCCCAGGTTTGTGTTGCACATCCCCGGAGAGCAGGAGGGTAGTGAACAGGTAGTTTAACAGTTTCCGATAAATGTTGGACTTGTGTTTGTTACGCCTAAGCGGTTCAGTGGAATAGAGAGCGAGGTAGACTTGGCCATTATTCAGAACATTATGGTATGCTGTGCACTGTCCGTTCCCGTGGAACGGTGAACCAATGTGTTTGGTGTTGATATTCTCCGGCAGTAGATTGATTGTGTCATCCCAGCAAGGACGCACTGAGATCATCAGTAGAGCAGCTACATAACTGACAATCGTGGCAAAGTACTGGAGATAAAACACATAAACGCGCTTCAAATCTTTACTTGAGTTACTAAGCTGGGGTCGGCGTACACCTGATGTTTTAGATAAAATAACAGCGTTCGTAGGAGAAGCCGCACCACCTTCCCTTCCGTCTGCCATTTTTTTCTCTCCAGCAGTTGGCTGGCAGTCCTCAGTTTTGAAAGAAAGGCTTTTTTATAAATTCTTGCTTGAGTTGTATCATCAGTTGAACTCTATATATTTCCAAATAATAGAATCAATTGCACCCCCCCCCCCTCAAATGAAGGGGGAGTTTCTATTTTTGATGACCAAAGTTGAAGGCATGCCTGGCTGATACAACAATGTTACGTTTTACATACGTCTAACTGTCAAGTGAAAGAAAGAAGTCATTTTCACTAGGATTATCACTTTTGACTGATTTGATCAGATTTAAATATTTTCTTGGATATTGGACTGGGAGTTTACTTTGTTATTTGGATGGTAGTCCATATTTTTTCATGAGGCTTTCCCCCAAAATGGAGAGGGAGAGACTTAATAGAAATGCATATAAACCATTTAACCGACTTTTGGTCTGACTTTGTGGTTTGTTAGCAAGGAGTTACGTCAAAGAAAATTCTCATTTATTGCAAATTGTGCAGTATAAGAAAGTTATTTTTGTGTATTGTGAAATGTGATTTCACGCTTGAGCATAGGTGTGTTGTTTACCAGAGAAAAGCAGAATAGCCTAACTGGTAATACTTAAATATACACAGTCATACAGAGCTAGCTACGTGCTACGTACAAGGCTAGCAAAACAATGACTGCCTGAAGAGCCAATCTAAAAGTGCCTTCAGAATGTATTCACACCACTTGACTTTTTCCACATTTTGTTGTATGGATTAAATTGAGTTTCACTGGCCTACACACAATCCCCCATAATGTGAAAGTGGAATTATGTTTCTAGAGATTTTTACAAATTAATTAAAAGTATTGTGTAAATGTTTCAATTCCTTTGTTATGGCAAGCATGAAGTTCAGGAGTAGAAATATGCTTAACAAGTCACAAATTGCATGGACTAATCTGATAAGTGTTTAACAGGATTTTTGAATTACTATCTCATCACTGTACCCGACACATACAGACAATTGTAAGGTCCCTCAGATGAGCAGTGAATTTCAAACACAGATTCAACCAAAGACCAGGGAGGTTTTCCCATGCCTCGCAAAGAAGTGCACCTATTGGTTGGTGGGTAAAAAAACAAACAGGCATTGAATCTCCCTTTGAGCATGGTGAAGTTATTAATTACACTTTGGATGGTGTATCAATATACCAAGTCAGTACCAATATATAGGCGTCCTTCCTAATTCAGTTGCCGGAGAGGAAGGAAACCGCTCGGGGATTTCACTGAGGCCAATGGTGACTTTAAAACAGTTCAGGCTGTGATAGAAAACTGAGGATGCATCAACTACATTGTAGTTACTCCACAATACTAACCTAAATGACATAGTGAAAAGGAAGTTTGTACAGAATAAAAATATTCCAAAACATGCATCCTGTTTGCAATAAGTCACAAATAATACTGCAAAAAATGTGGCAATAAAATTGACTTTATGTCCTGAATACAAAGCGTTATATTTGGAGCAAATCCAACAACAAATAACTGAGTACCACTCTTCACATTTTCAAGCATGGTGGTGACTACATGCCTATCATCGGCAAGGATGTTTATGATGAAAATAAACAGAATAGCTCTAAGCACAGGCAAAGTCCAAGAAGAAAACCTGGTTCAGTCTGCTTTACAGACACTGGGAGATATTCAACTTTTAGCAGGACGATAACCTAAAACACAAGGCCAAATACACACTGGAGCTGCTTACCAAGACGACATTGAATGTTCCAGAGCGCCCCAGTTAGTTTTGACTTAAAATTCTATGGCAAGACTTAAATGGCTTTGTAGCAATGATCAACAACCAACTTGACAGAGCTTGAAGACTAACATGCAATCCTGGAGTGCAAAGCATTTAGAGATTTACCCAGAAAGACTCAGCTGTAATCGCTGCCAAAGGTGATATTAACATGTATTGACTCAGGAGGTTGAATACTTACGTAATCAATAAATCAAATCAGTCTATCATCTATACAATTTGATTACCTTTTTTTTATACAAATGTTAGAACTGGAAATATCCTTTTACATAAGGCGTTCTGTGTGGGTCCATTATTGGAATGTTCATATGTGTAATGAACCTGAAAAACCAAATCATACAGTGATATGGGCATTAAATACTGCCACAAGCCTCCTTGTCTACATTTAAATCCACACCAAGAAGTCACTTATAGTAAAAGGATTGCCTTGTTGAATTTGCCAATGAACAAAAGCACAGCATAATCCTGACGCCAAAGCTTTCGGTCGACACTTGGTGCGCCCTGCGAGTGGGGAGACAGAACAGACAAGGCAAACATTCCAATGCTGTTCCAACGCATGGTGAACTTAAACCATCTTTACCTTGTCAGCACAGTAAAAGAAACTATTAAAACATACATGTACATTATTCTGTGGCTAGAGTGTAGTTGAACCACAAAGACACAAACCAATTGAAGAAAAATACGCAGAAAACCAGATTCGTGACTCCCCAGTTTTGCTTCTGGAGCAAAGTAAGAAGCATGTGATACATAAGAACCCATTCCAGTGCTGCATCTCAGTAGTTCAACGTGTCCTTCTCTCCTTCCCTTCATGTGTACTGATCTTTAAGAATTGAACAGGTCAATTGGAAACAACAGCTTTCACCTATCCAGTGTCATAAGATATGTGCATATGAAGGAAAAGACACAACCAGAAGCCACTTAGCTACTATTAGGACTCAATCCTGGAATGTGCTCCAAAAGTCTCAGATATCTCCCTTCATAACACATACGAGTCTAGGTGGACTTCAATGTGTATAATTTAAGTTTTTATCTTGTCCTTTCAAACGGTCAATATGGAAATCAAACAAGGAAACAAGACTTATTGAATTTGAACTCACACCAGTGGTGAATCTCAAAAGTCCTTCCTCCAGTCTTCTCCCCACCCTCTCAAAACATGGGGAAGCAAGGAGAGCATTGTTTTTTTATCTAAGGCCAGTATGCTAGGACAAAATAATCTGCAGATTTCTCATGCTAGTGACTAGTTGGAGGCAAATGATCGTGCAGAGACAAAGGATTAAGCTGTCAAAAGCTGACCAACTCCAGATATTTGTGTAAGTACAATAGAGTACCACAGTATGAGTCATAATACCCATAAAACATAGCGGTCAAACAAGAAATGGTTCCAACCGTCTTTCCACCATAGGACATTTTAGAAACACTTAAAATAAGGGATGTGTTTCATGAAGGTTTACCCTTGTGTGACGTTTCAATAACAAGTGTAAATATCTGTAGAAAAAGGTTACTTATCAATTTAGTTGCTTGCATTTAGCCCCCAAAAATGAAATGCTAATTAGCTGCTAATGTAGCTATCATAAAGAACTACAAACGCCATGATGATATGGACGCGACTGCTGAGGCAAAGGTAAGAACTAACTATGTTAGCTAATAATAATAAATTGGCAAAATGTCTTTAAATTGACAATTGAGAGTTCAGTAATATGTTTCACCTCAAAGAAAAGTGGCATGTTCAAATATGAGGTGAGGGCAAGCAGTTCAACACAGGTAGGTCACATTCACCATTTTGGGCTGTATATTATGGTATATTATGACATCACATCCACATAAGTGTGAGATTCTAGAAGTCTCATTATTTGTGAACCAATTATGATGTCACAACTGATCAATAAATTCCAAATGTTCTGTTTGAACATTCTGGCGTCTGATTGCTGAAAATAGAACACTAGTATCCAAGACAATCTAGCAGATTCCTCCTGAGATATAGTTAACACAGTAGATCAACATAAAATATAGAAAGTGCTACTCGACGAAAACTTAGTTGCAGAACGAGGTTAGAAGAAGGCCACTGTCAATCTCCTTTATGATGAGGAGATTCTTGCAGCCGCTACAGGAAGATAATGCTTTAACAGGGAACCTTGGAGCTGCCAGTAGCAACTCTGTTCAGCCTGCCCTGCCATCTCAAACCAAGGCCAATGAGAAGCTTCCAGCGCTCAAACAAAACAGTTTAAACACCTCCAGAATCCCAGTACTGGAGTTGACTGAAGAAAGAAATGGTGCTCTGCAGCGACTTGCCAGTTTGAAGGCTGTGGAAAAGAAACCACATCCTCCCTCCAGAATCCCAGTACTGCAGAAGAAGAGGTCCATCTGCAATGGGAAGAGTCAAGGACTGCATGTAGCTCCAACATCTCAGCAGTCAGGGAAGGCTACTGTTCCTCCCATCCGGAAGCCACTGCAACCCATCCGTACCAAGAAGGATCAAACATGCGTGGTGAAAGATATCTACCTCCATAGTGCCAAGCCATTGAAGGCAGTCCATGGAGCCAATATGGTCGCCAAGATGCCACTGCCTCCCATTAGAGCCAGATGTCACTGTGCCAAACAGTGATGCCAAGAAGAAGCCATTCCAGCCAGTCAGACCAGAGGGCAGCCCTCGTCCTGCTTACAGAAGGCAGGTTGTGAAGAAACACGTTCAGTTCAAGACTCAGACACTAACTGTACAGGATCTACCGCCATGCCCTGATGAGATGGTATGGGACGTCTTTAACTCAGAGGCTGAGCAGGTGATGGCATATATGAAGGCCAAGCTGATCAGTGTCACCCAAGAATTGAAACTGATTAAAAGTGGGGCCAAGATGGATGCTCAGGCTTTGGAGGAGAAAAACGCGAAAGTGCGGTTGAGAAAAAAGGTGGAGAAGTTCATCCAGGAGATCTGCCTGATGAAGGTGGATTCTGACCTATGGGAGATGATAAGAGATAACGAAGAAGAGGAAGAAGAGGAAGAAAGGATTAAAGAGGTGAGGAGAAATGGAGAAGAAAGCAGTGTGGCAAGTAAGCCAAAGCAGACAGCCACGAGATACACTGTGAGCAAGACAAAGGAAGTCAAGAAGGGTTTGAACATGGAAGAGAAAAAGGAGGACAGACAGGTAAAGTAGCTTGACATTCCAAAGCCATGCTAACTGTTGATCTAGTGTAGTGTTGGTGATCACGTACGTTTGTATCAGAGGAGGCTGATGGGAGGAGTTATAGGAGGATAGGATCGTTGTAATGGCTGGAATTAAATGAATTGATCGGAATCAAACGTGGTTTCCATGTGAGTGATGTGTGTGATATCGTTCCTTTTGTTCTATTCCAGCCATTACAATGAGCCCATTACAATGAGCTCCACCCACCAGCCTCATCTGGTTTGTACATATTGTATATCTTGTCTTTGTCTCCCAGATGCCCATTATTTGTCCCATCTGATAACATCCATTCATTCAGGTGGTGTTGAAACGTCGATTTGGGATGAGTGCAGCCAACTCCAAGCTGAAGCAGTGTGAGCACTGCGGCCGGTGCTTTGATCCTAGTCGCCTGGAGAAACACAGCGAGATCTGTGCCAAGCTCTCCTCCAAGAGCGCTAGACGAGGGGTCTATGACTCCACCAAGCACCGTCTCAAAGGCACTGTACTGGCTGGCTACGTGAAGCGATCCGTGGTGTGATGCACCAAGGTACCTGAGTCTGTCGCTCTTTTGTATTTTAGATTGAACAGACAGACATACAGTGACTGATAAACCACCTGCTGCCCAAATGAGGACTTCTACCTTGGAATCTGTGAGGGTTCCAATAAGAGGCAGTACTACTAGGAGGCAGTATTGTATCCAGAAACGTCTAAACCAACAGTGTTCAGCAGTTCCTCAAATCTACAGAAACACCTGTATAAAACACCTCAATAAAATCAAATCCAAACACTCATCTAAATCATTCTGTCAGATGTGTTACTAGTGCAGGAAAATAGAATAAACTAAATATTAAGAAACAAGGGAACGTATTTGTCAAATCTGAATATGAAAAGGAGTGATTTTGTTTCGTACGTTTTAAAAAAGAAAGATAAACGAATTAATTTAGTTGTATAACTTACCAAATTTACACAAATAACTGAAGTTGGTCAGCTTTTGACAGCTTAATCCTTGGACTCTCGACATAATCCATGGATGATTACAATTATAATTCGATGATGTCTGCTAGACTAGTTGACTGACCTGTAGGGCAGGCAGAATCCCGTGTCTCCCTTCTCCACCTCCTCCTTGAACTGCTGCACACAGTCTAGGAAGGCCACCATGGCATGGTCAAACTTGTTGTCCCAGAAGAAGCGCAGGCCCCCTGTACAGTACAGTGGTAGCTCCTACACACGCAAGAAGAAAGAGAGAGTGGAATGTACCATATACAACATGGCTTATTCACTGGGGTTGGCTTCGGCCAGTCTAATGAGCATTGGAAAATAGTTCACTCTTTTTTTCACAGCTCATTAAAAAAGGTTTGTTTGTCTCCATATAGTAGCCAGCGGTAAGTGTGTTCATGTACTGGACCTTTTAGTTCGAGACCTCACTTGTTGGTAACAACCATCACACCTCCTCATCCATGCTTCACGGTGGGAACCAAACATGCAGAGATCATCCGTTCACCTACTCCTCGTCTCACAAAGACACGGTGGTTGGAACCAAATCTCAAATTTGGACTCATCAGACCAAAGGATAGATTTCCACCGGCCTAATGTCCATTTCTCGTGTTTCTTGGCCCAAGCTAGTCTCTTTTTCTTATTGGTGTCCTTTAGCAGTGGTTTCTTTGCAGCAATTCGACTATGAAGGCCTGATTCACGCAGTCTCCTCTGAACAGTTGATGTTAAGACGCGTCTGCACTGCAAAAATTGAAATCTAAGTGAGATTAAATATCTTAAATACTGGCAATATATGCTTGTTTTTGGTCTGACAAGATATTTCTTCTTATCAGCCAGTTTGTATGTTGGAGCATTTCACTTGTTTCAAGCTTTTTTGTCCTTAATTATCTTAAGATAATATAACTTGTTACTGAGATTGTGTTACTGGTTCTGAGTAACTTAATGCTCAAAACTATAAATACCAGAATTATAAAGCTTTTTGATCAACACTGACAAGTACAAAACTGCTTTGTCAAAGTCAAAATTTCTTATTTCAAGCATCTTATCCTTTTCATCTCTTCACATATTAAGAACAGATAATGACCAAATGGAATTCACTGTTTTATTGTTAATCTTACACACAGCACAGCAATCATGTAGACAAAATACAGTACAGAACAAAGACAGTACACTTTTCATATCTGGGGAACACACTGAGTCATTTGAACTGTTGTCCAATTCTATTACTTCCCCAAGATGGTATTTGACTTGTACATAAGTTTGGCTCTTGTTGCTAATTGTGTAATGAGAGGTAAAACCAACCAGCTTTTCAGCATCCACTAACTCAGTGGCCTGTGCAAATTGTGGGACCTCAACTTGATAAGACATGATGTTTCTATCAAAGCATATAGTTTGAAATGGTTGATATTCCAAACAATAAAGCCGAGAATCAACAACAAATATGTTTTTGACAGTCCAAATTCTGGCATATTACCATTCAGTACTTTTGCAAAGATCATCGACTTCTGAGTTATGTATTCATTACAACCCATTTGACTGATACAGCATGGTTAACTTCATTGAAACCTAGGAAGTCCCTCAATTTTCCACGTAACTATTGTAGATCTTTAACCTCTGATACAGGTCTCATCTCCCTTTCATTTGAAAAAGTGGGTGCATTGAACTGTCAACATTTTGGCAACTTTCATATATTTGGTTCTGATTGATCAAAGACTTGCAAATATTTTTTTTTATATTGAGCTTGGAAGCCCATTGTTTAAAGAAACATTGTTTAGACTCGAACCGCATACACATATGTCTAATCATTGGACCCAATGACTTTATCTGTGATGGAAAATGTATCATATAAAGCTGTTTAGGTGTAACATTGCGGTCTGGAAAAAGCTCCTTCCAATGCTTCAAATGATTTACAATGAGTAACTTCAACCTAGACACAGTCACAATGGAAAGAACAGGTGCAAATACTATCTGTACAATCTCTATTAGCTCAATTGTCAGTCGTATATATGCATTGACTTCCAAACTCTCCAAAACAAATGGCAATATCCTTAGCAGGACAAGCATTTGCCCAGATGACTGTTTTAGTTTTCCATCACTTGACGTTAATGTACTAACAGAAATTGGGGATGGCCGATCGCTAACATCTAGAGGGGAATAAGAGAAACCAAGAATAGCAGAATTCACTTAGTCCAGATCAATCTGTCCTGACACCACAAGACGATTCAAAATACATTGGGGCTATGCCCTCCAGAATTACATGCATAATGTCTTGCGGAGTTTGTTGTATGATATCAAAGGCTGAGAATTCAACTAACTTGCTCCTTCTATTGATCCCATATGTTGTTCTCAGGCTGTTGCGAAGCAAGTCAGTCTGTGCCTTTTCTATTTCATCACACTGTCTGACATGCTTCTCCAATGTCCTTTCAGTATATGCATCCTCATTGAAGTGTGACTGCATGTCCTCAAAAGAACACTCAGTGTCTGCACTTACTGTAGGCAAAGCCCACACCCTCTGAACCCTGCTAGTTCATGTTGTGCCAGGGTGTCTCCAGACAGAGAGACCATGGCACCATATATCGTTTTCTCGCCGTTAATAGTTAGCATTTTAACCCCACTGTACAATGAATGCATCCATGTCTTCCTTGATTCTATTCAATATTACATCTACACCAGATTGACAGAGGTCTGCTGATCTAGCCATGGCAAGTAGCCTGATAGCAGCCAGTTTAGACCTGTATTTTGGATTCATATTTCCTAGGGTGTAGTACACCATTAACAACTTGTTTTTTGATGCAAAGGATCCTAGTGGATTACAGATCCAGATGACAGATTCTCTGAAAATAAGGGATGTGATTTTAGAAGAGCACCATCAATAATTAAATTTAATTTAAAAAAAATGTAATCTTTAATTTAACAGGGAAAACAGACTGAGACCTGGATCTCTTTTACGGCTGTTGACATGTACAGTTTTAGGTTTACAGACAAGAACATTTCAAACATACAAAACAAAGACACAATTCAACAGAAACAATCACAGACAACATCATATTGATCCTCCATAACATTTTTGACATGGGCAAGGGACACCAGAGTGTCTAACTTAAGTTGGATCTGCAGTTTGTTCCATAAATAAGGTGCAAAGGAACTAAAGGCAGTCCTACCCAACTCTGTGGAGACCGCAGGAGTCTCTAATGTAATCCACATCTGTGATCTGGTTTTAAAATTAGTATATCTAGTGGAAATTAATGATGATATATATGGAGGTAGATTTAAAAGAAGTGCTTAATAAATAAACAAGAGAGCATGTTGCTCTCGCCTCACAGATAGAGAGGCCCAACCCACATGCTGATAAAGGATACAGTGATGAGTTTTGTAACTATCACCCGTGATAAACCTGAGTGCACAATGGTAAATAGCATCCAGTGGTTTTAATGTGTTTGCCGATGCATGCATATAGATAATATCACCATAATCTAAAACGGACATAAAAGTAGCCTGCACAATTTGTTTTCTATTTACGGAGGACAGACAAGCCCTGTTTCTGTCAAGGAACCCTATCTTGAATTTGAGCTTTTTTCCCAATTCAGTAACATGGTTTTTAAAAGAAAGCCTATCATCTCACTATACCCCTAAGTATTTATATGCAGAGACCTGTTTGATTTGAGTACCATCCAAGCTAGTGATTACAAAAGTGTTTCTAACTGAGAGTTTAGACCTAGAAAAAAACAGGACGTTTGTTTTCTTAGCGTTTAAAACAAGTTTAAGCTGTAAAGGAGACCCCTGTAGTATCCTAAAATCAGACTCCAACTGCATTAAAGCTTGGTCCGCTGTTGGAGCAATAGAGTACATCACTGTGTCATCTGCATATAAATGGAATTTACAATATCTGACATCATCACCAATGTTTTTTATATAAAGTGAGAACAATAGTGGGCCAATTATTGAACCCTGAGGGACCCCTTTAAGTAACTGTAGGGGGTCAGACTTGACCCCGTCGACCATGACGGCCTGAGTTCTATCTTTAAGATAGTCATAAAACCATCGGCAGGCATCAGTGCCCAGTCCTATAGATGACAGCTTACTCAAAAGGATAGCATGGTCTACAGTGTCAAAAGCTTTTGACAAATCTACATGGGGGTAGCATGCTAACTTGGTTTGCCAACTTTCCAATTCAAATGAACGTTAGCTAACGTTAGCTTGCTAAGGAGAAAGATAGACGGGTGTAAACAAATGAACATTACCTTTTAATTCTGCGGTTGATATATGGTCCATGCCTGGATATGTGTCATCCATTCCATCTTCATTCATGGTGTTGTTAGATGACTCAAAGATTTGGACCGTATTTGACTTTTTAGTTTTTTAGGCCTCTCTTATTTAGCTAGATAATGTGATGAACGTACGTCAGTTAAGCAATATCACAAGAGAGGGAGTGCTGAATATCAGCACGGCTGTGATTCGGTCGTAGGTACGAGGCCGCAGGCCAAAGATAATAATATTCAGTATAACAGCACGACCTCGAGTGTGATATTGCTTTTATACAACACTTCTACAAGCGCAATTTCTTAGTTAACAGTAATAAGCAACAACAGATTATGATTTGTTTATTTATTTCATCATTTATTTGGCTCCGCCAACACACATAGTTCCCCAACTGGTCTGGGACTGGACTGTTGCCAAGCAACACATATACATTTTCCTCCACACTAGCTTGCTACTGCTACTTTGTGTAGGTCTACACGTTACCGTCCTCTCCTGACGACCATTCATCATTTAACTCAAATGTTATTTGTGGAAATATGTTCATATTTGCCGTGCGAAGTTTGTTACAATTTAAGATAGATAACGATTGTTAATGTAATTAACGGTTATTAGAACACCTGTAAAGCGGAGTGATACATGTATAGTTAAAAGTCCCAGTGGTGTTGTTCTCTACTCCAATAAATTACTTGGTTTTATTATAAATACTGAACATCATTTTCACTTCTTTCTGCCCTTTTCATCGAAAGCAGTGGGAACGTTTTACTTGCGTTTAGTAACGTTCAAGATGCTTTGACGGTGCGTTATCTGCTGCGTTTTTATTACTTTTTCATTGAAACTGTTATTGAGCCATATCAATAGATTTCACAGTCGCAGCCCTGATTTCTGGCTGCTCTGTGGTATTGACGGATGCTCTGAGGAATATAGTGTACAATTCCTTCCATCATGTAAAGAGAAACCACCTTCAACACCTACTTGATTGCACCCGACCAGATGAACAGCCATCAGAGGAAAGCCAAGCACCACCGGAACAAGTAAGTAGCTAGCTAGCATTTTTTTTGTTCTCTGGACTTAACATTTTTTTTTATGAACAGACGATACACGGACCAAAGTCATACTGTCCATTAGGCTATTCGATCATTGTAGCCATAATGACTCTTATGGCTAAAGCTGGGTTTATGTGAAATAATCGATGATAAATAGGAACAAAACACTTGAATAGCACTATTGGTGACACTAAATACAATTTCAAATCATCTGTTTCTTTGATGTGTGGTACACAGGACAACATTCAACCCGATAGTCTTCTAGCTAACTCCAGCATCACTGATCAGCAACTCCATCCATCTGACTCAGATGATGGGCAAAGGGGCATTGACCAACATGGAGCTGTCACAGTGCAACAAGTAAGTTACTCCGTTGGTGGCAATCTACTGAAATTTACCATATTTTTTTTAACTTAGATTTACTAATAGCATTCATAGTCAGTCTTCACAACCACTTCTCCTGTCACAAACATTATACTTGTCATGAACTTGTAATGTCCAGCCTCAGGATACTACATTCAATGTCAACATTTTTTTTAGAATCTGACAACACATGCCACTGCTTTTGTGATAAATGCCAGAGCCAAGCATCGTCTCTCACAGGTAAGATACTTTTTCTGAACAGAGCAGAGCATTTGGTTTGTTACATTATGCAGATCATTTTGTAGTGGTTCAGTGATGGTTGAGTTCATTCTCAGTGCTAGGTTGTCCACCTTACTATTGTTGATCCCTTATGTCCTTATGTTAATGAATATGTCATAAGAAAATGTGAATATCATAGGTATACATGATGGTGTGTTCCAACCTCCATGATTGATGACATCCCCACCTCTCTCACTATCTCATTTTCAGAAAGGTGTGAATGACATTGTTGCTGGGGTACAGCAGTATCAATCATCACTATTGGACAACCTCAGGAAGCAGATGGAGGCAGTGCTAAAGAAGCATTCAGGAAGCACATCAGGTCAACTTGAAAAAGATGCAATGGATATAGTTGACAATTTCATTGACCCTTTTGCTGGCGTTGCAACATTTAGATAGGACAGTGTTACTAAGAAGCAGTTTACTGTTTGGACGCAGAGGAAATTCCAATTGCTGGAACCATATGCAGGATGAAATGTGGAGGATCAAAAGACATTTTCATCAAAGACAAATTATTTTATTATGTACCATTAGTCAAAAGTCTAGAGCAGTTCTTATCACACCCAAGGATTTTGTCTATGGTTGAAAAGGGACCCCGCAGGGCAAGTTTTTTTCATGACATTGTTGATGGTGCTCTTCTAAAATCACATCCCTTATTTTCAGAGAAACCAAATGCATTGCAGATTTTTCTGTACACGGATGAAATAGAGATCTGTAACCCACTAGGATCCTTTGCATCAAAAAACAAGTTGTTAATGGTGTACTACACCCTAGGAAATATAAATCCAAAATACAGGTCTAAACTGGCTGCTATCAGGCTACTTGCCATGGCTAGATCAGCAGACCTCTGTCAATCTGGTGTAGATGTAATATTGAATAGAATCAAGGAAGACATGGATGTATCCATATGTGAACTGATTGCTCCCTATCTATCGTCAGAGCTCGTGCTGCTAGGTGACCTAAACTGGGACATGCTTAATACCCCAGCCATCCTACAATCTTAGCTTGATGCCCTCAATCTCACACAAATTATCAATAAACCTACCAGGTACCACCCCAAAGCTGTAAACACGGGCAACCTCATAGATATCATCCTAACCAACTTGCCCTCTAAATACATCTCTGCTGTTTTCAACCAAGATCTCAGCGATCACGGCCTCATTGCCTGCAACCGTAATAGGTCAGCGGTCAAACGACCTCCCCTCATCACTGTCAAACGCTCCCTGAAACATTTCAGCGAGTAGGCCTTTCTAATCGACCTGGCCTGGGTATCCTGGAAGGATATTGACCTCATCCCTTCAGTAGAGGATGCCTGGTTATTTTTTTTCAATGCCTTCCTCACCATCTTAAATAAGCATGCCCCATTCAAGAAATTTAGAACCAAGAACAAATATAGCCCTTGGTTCTCTCCAGACCTGACTGCCCTTAACCAACACAAAAACATCCTGTGGTGTTCTGCATTAGCATCGAACAGCCCCCGTGATATGCAACTTTTCAGGGAAGTTAGAAACCAATATACACAGGCAGTTAGAAAAGCCAAGGCTAGCTTTTTCAAGCAGAAATTTGCTTTCTGCAACACAAACTCAAAAAAGTTCTGGGACACAGTAAAGTCCTTGGAGAATAAGAGCACCTCCTCCCAGCTGCCCACTGCACTGAGGATAGGAAACTCTGTCACCACCGATAAATCCACTATAAATGAGAATTTCAATAAGCATTTTTCTACGGCTGGCCATGCTTTCCACCTGGCTCCCCCTACCCCGGTCAACAGCACCGCACCCCCACAGCAACTTGCCCAAGCCTTCCCCATTTCTCCTTCTCCCAAATCCAGTCAGCTGATGTTCTGAAAGAGGTGCAAAGTCTGGACCCCTACAAATCAGCCGGGCTAGAGAATCTGGACCCTTTCTAAAATTATCTGCCGAAATTGTTGCAACCCCTATTACTAGCCTGTTCAACCTCTCTTTCGTGTCATCTTAGATTCCCAAAGATTGGAAAGCAGCTGCGGTCATCCCCCTCTTCAAAGGGGGATACACTCTTGACCCAAACTGCTACAGACCTTTATCTATCCTACCCTGCCTCTCTAAAGTCTTCGAAAGCCAGGTCAACAAACAGATTACCGACCATTTCGAATGCCACCGGACCTTCTACACTATGCAATCTGGTTTCAGAGCTGGTCATGGGTGCACCTGAGCCACGCTCAAGGTCCTAAACGATATCTTAATCGCCATCGATAAGAAACAATACTGTGCAGCTGTATTCATTGACCTGGCCAAGGCTTTCGACTCTGTCAGTCATCACATCCTAATCGGCAGACTCAACAGCCTTGGTTTCTTAAATGATTGCCTCGCCTGGTTCACCAACTACTCTGATAGAGTTCAGTGTGCAAATCAGAGGGCCTGTTGTCCGGGCCTCTGGCAGGCTCTATGTGGGTGCCACAGGGTTCAATTCTTGGGCCGACTCTTTTCTCTGTATACATCAATGATGTCGCTCTTGCTGCTGGTGAGTCTCTGATCCACCTCTACGCAGACGACACCATTCTGTATACTTCGGGCCCTTCTTTGGACACTTTGTTAACTACCCTCCAGACGAGCTTCAATGCCACACAACTCTCCTTCCGTGGCCTCCAACTGCTCTTAAATACAAGTAGAACTAAATGCATGCTCTTCAACCGATTGCTGCCTGCACCTTCCCGCCCGTCCAGCATCACTACTCTGGACGGTTCTGACTTAGAATATGTGGACAACTACAAATACCTAGGTGTCTGGTTAGACTGTATCTCTCCTTCCAGATTCATATCAAACATCTCCAATCCAAAGTTAAATCTAGAATTGGCTTCCTATTTCGCAACAAAGCATCTTTCACTCATGCTGCCAAACATACCCTTGTAAAACTGACCATCCTGCCGATCCTCGACTTCGGCGATGTCATTTACAAAATAGCCTCCAATACCCTACTCAATAAATTGGATGCAGTCTATCACAGTGCCATCCGTTTGTCACCAAAGCCCCATATACTACCCACCACTGCGACCTGTACGCTCTCATTGGCTGGCCCTCGCTTCATACTCGTCGCCAAACCCACTGGCTCCAGGTCATCTACAAGACCCTGCTAGGTAAAGTTCCCCCATATCTCAGCTCGCTGTTCACCATAGCAGCATCCACCTGTAGCACGCGCTCCAGCAGGTATATCTCTCTGGTCACGCCCAAAGCCAATTCCTCCTTCGGCCGCCTCTCCTTCCAGTTCTCTGCTTCCAATGACTGGAACGAACTACAAAAATCTCTAAAACTGGAAACGCTTATCTCCCTCACTAGCTTTAAGCACCAGCTGTCAAAGCAGCTCACAGAGTACTGCACCTGCACATAGCCCATCTATAATTTAGCCCAAACAACTACCTCTTCCCCTACTGTATTTATTTATTTATTTTGCTCCTTTGCACCCCATTATTTGTACTTTGCACTTTCTTCTACTGCAAATCTACCATTCCAGTGTTTTACTTGCTATATTGTATTTACCTCGCCACCATGGCATTTTTTGCCTTTACCTCCCTTATCTCACCTCATTTGCTCACTTTGTATATAGACTTATTTTTCTACTATATTATTGACTGTATGTTTGTTTTACTCCATGTGTAACTCTGTGTTGTATGTGTCAAACTGCTTTGCTTTATCTTGGCCAGGTCGAATCTGTAAAGGAGAACTTGTTCTCAACTTGCCTACCTGGTTAAATAAAGGTAAAATAAAAAAATTGTACAGTGGGGTTAAAATGCTAACTATTAACGGAGAGAAAACGATATATGGTGCCATGGTCTCTCTGTCTGGAGACACCCTGGCACAACACGAACTAGCAGGGTTCAGAGGGTGTGGGCTTTGCCTACAGTAAGTGCAGACACTGAGTGTTCTTTTGAGGACATGCAGTCACACTTCAATGAGGATGCATATACTGAAAGGACATTGGAGAAGCATGTCAGACAGTGTGATGAAATAGAAAAGGCACAGACTGACTTGCTTCGCAACAGCCTGAGAACAACATATGGGATCAATAGAAGGAGCAAGTTAGTTGAATTCTCAGCCTTTGATATCATACAACAAACTTCGCAAGACATTATGCATGTAATTCTGGAGGGCATAACCCCATTGGAAATCAAATGTGTTTTGAATCATCTTGTTGTGTCAGGACAGATTGATCTGGACTCAGTGAATTCTGCTATTCTTGGTTTCTCTTATTCCCCTCTAGATGTTAGAGATCGGCCATCCCCAATTTCTGTTAGTACATTAACGTCAAGTGATGGAAAACTAAAACAGTCATCTGGGCAAATGCTCGTCTTGCTAAGGATATTGCCATTTGTTTTGGAGAGTTTGGAAGTCAATGCATATATACGACTGACAATTGAGCTAATAGAGATTGTACAGATAGTATTTGCATCTGTTCTTTCCATTGTGACTGTGTCTAGGTTGAAATTACTCATTGTAAATCATTTGAAGCATTGGAAAGAGCTTTTTCCAGACCGCAATGTTACACCTAAACAGCATTATATGATACATTTGCCATCACAGATAAAGTCATTGTGTCCCATGGTTAGACATACAGTGAGGGAAAAAAGTGTTTGATCCCCTGCTGATTTGTATGTTTGCCCAATGACAAAGAAATTATCAGTCTATAATTTTAATGGTAGGTTTATTTGAACAGTGAGAGACAGAATAACAACACAAAAATCCAGAAAAACACATGTCAAAAATGTTATAAATTGATTTGCATTTTAATGAGGGAAATAAGTATTTGACCGCTCTGCAAAACATGACTTAGTACTTGGTGGCAAAACCCTTGTTGGCAATCACAGAGGTCAGACGTTTCTTGTAGTTGGCCACCAGGTTTGCACACATCTCAGGAGGGATTTTGTCCCAATCCTCTTTGCAGATCTTCTCCAAGTCATTAAGGTTTCGAGGCTGATGTTTGGCAACTCGAACCTTCAGCTCCCTCCACAGATTTTCTATGGGATTAAGGTCTGGAGACTGGCTAGGCCACTCCAGGACCTTAATGTGCTTCTTCTTGCGCCACTTCTTTGTTGCCTTGGCCATGTGTTTTGGGTCATTGTCATGCTGGAATACCCATCCACGACCCATTTTCAAGGCCCTGGCTGAGGGAAGGAGGTTCTCACCCAAGATTTGACGGTACATGGCCCCGTCCATCATCCCTTTGATGCGGTGAAGTTGTCCTGTCCCCTTAGCAGAAAAACACCCCTAAAGCATAATGTTTCCACCTCCATGTTTGACGGTGGGGATGGTGTTCTTGGGGTCATAGGCAGCATTCCTCCTCCTCCAAACACGGCGAGTTGAGTTGATGCCAAAGAGCTCCATTTTGGTCTCATCTGACCACAACACTTTCACCCAGTTGTCCTCTGAATCATTCAGATGTTCATTGGCAAACTTCAGACGGGCATGTATATGTGCTTTCTTGAGCAGGGGGACCTTGCAGGAATTCAGTCCTTCACGGCGTAGTGTGTTACCAATTGTTTTCTTGGTGACTATGGTCCCAGCTGCCTTGACATTCTTTACAAGATCCTCCCGTGTAGTTCTGGTCTGATTCCTCACCGTTCTCATGATCATTGCAACTCCACGAGGTGAGATCTTGCATGGAGCCCCAGGCCGAGGAAGATTGAAGTTCTTTTGTGTTTCTTCCATTTGCGAATAATCGCACCAACTGTTGTCACCTTCTCACCAAGCTGCTTGGCAATGGTCTTGTAGCCCATTCCAGCCTTGTGTAGGTCTACAATCTTGTCCCTGACATCCTTGGAGAGCACTTTGGTCTTGGCCATGGTGGAGAGTTTGGAATCTGATTGATTGCTTCTGTGGACAGGTGTCTTTTATACAGGTAACAAGATGGGATTAGGAACACTCCCTTTAAGAGTGTGCTCCTAATCTCAGCTCGTTACCTGTATAAAATACACCTGGGAGTCAGAAATCTTTCTGATTGAGAGGGGGTCAAATACTTATTTCCCTCATTAAAATACAAATCAATTTCTAACATTTTTGACATGCATTTTTCTGGATTATTTTGTTGTTATTCTGTCTCTCACTGTTCAAATAATACCTACCATTAAAATTACAGACTGATAATTTCTTTGTCAGTGGGCAAACGTACAAAATCAGCAGGGGATCAAACACTTTTTTCCCTCACTGTATGTGTATGCGGTTTGAGTCTAAACATTGTTTCTTTAAACAATGGGCTTCCAAGTTGAATTTAAAAAGTATTTGTAAGTCTTTGATCAATCAGAACCAAATATATGAAAGCTGCCAAAATGTAATCAGTTCAATGCACCCAGTTTTTTCAAATGAAAGGGAGATGGGACCTGTATCAGAGGTTAAAGATCTACAATAGTTACGTGGGAAATTGAGGGACTTCCTAGGTTTCAAAGAGGTAAACCATGCTGTATCACTGAAATGGCTTGTAATCAATTCTAATAAATACATAACTCAGAAGTCCATGATCTGAATGGTAATATGGCAGAATTTGGACTGGTCAAAAACATATTGCTTATTGATTCTGGGCTTTATTGTTTGGAATTTCAACCATTTCAAACTAGACGCTTTGATAGAAACATCATGGCTTATCAAGTTGAGGTCCCACACTTTGCACAGGCCACTGAGTTAGTGGATGCTGAAAAGCTGATTGATTTTACCTCTCATTACACAATTAGCAACAAGAGCCAAACTTATGTACAAGTCAAATACCATCTTGGGGAAGTAATAGAATTGGACAACAGTTCAAATGACTCATTGTGTTCCCCAGATATGAAAAGTGTACTGTCTTTGTTCTGTACTGTATTTTGTCTACATGATTGCTGTGCTGTGTGTATGATTGACAATAAAACAGTGAATTCCATTTGGTCATTAATTGTTCTTAATATGTGAAGAGATGAAAAGGATAAGATGCTTGAAATAAGAAATTCTGACTTTGACAAAGCAGTTTTGTACTTGTCAGAGTTGATCAAACGGCTTTATAATTCTGTTAATTATAGTTTTGAGCATTAAGTTACTCAGAACCAATAACACAATCTCAGTAACAAGTTATATTATCTTAAGATAATTAGGGACAAAAAAGCTTGAAACAAGTGAAATGCTCCAACCAAAAACAAGCATATACTGCCAGTATTTAAGATATTTAGTCTTACTTATATTTCAATTTTTGCAGTGCAGACGTATCTTAACATCAACTGTTCATAGGAGACTGCGTGAATCAGGCCTTCAGAGTCGAATTGCTGCAAAGAAACCACTGAAGGACACCAATAAGAAGAAGAGACTTGCTTGGGCCAAGAAACACGAGCAATGAACATTAGACCGGTGGAAATCTATCCTTTGGTCTGATGAGTCCAAATTTGAGATTTGGTTCCAACCGCCGTGTCTTTGTGAGACAAGGAGTAGGTGAACGGATGATCTCTGCATGTTTGGTTCCCACAGTGAAGCATGGATGAGGAGGTGTGATGGTTGTTACCAACAAGTGAGGTCTCGAACTAAAAGGTACAGTACATGAACACATTTACCGCTGGCTACTATATGGAGACAAACAACAAACCTTTTTTAATGAGCTGTGAAAAAAAGAGTGAACTATTTTCCAATGCTCATTAGACTGGCCCAAGCCAACCCCAGTGAATAAGCCATGTTGTATATGGCACATTCCACTCTCTCTTTCTTCTTGTGTGTAGGAGCTACCACTGTACTGTACAGGGGGCCTGCACTTCTTCTGGGACAACAAGTTTGACCATGCCATGGTGGCCTTCCTGGACTGTGTGCAGCAGTTCAAGGAGGAGGTGGAGAAGGGAGACACGGGATTCTGCCTGCACTACAGGTCAGTCAACTAGTCTAGCAGATATCATAGAATTATAATTGTAATCATCTATCGATTATGTCGAGAGTCCAAGGATTAAGCTGTCAAAAGCTGACCAACTTCAGTTATTTGTGTAAATTTGGTAAGTTATACAACTAAATTAATTAGTTCATGTTTCTTCATTTTTCCAATTCATAAAAAAAAATCACTCCTTTTCATATTCAGATTTGACAAATACGTTCCCTTGTTTCTTAATATTTAGTTTATTCTATTTTCCTGCACTAGTAACACATCTGACAGAATGATTTAGATGAGTGTTTGGATTTGATTTTATTGAGGTGTTTTATACAGGTGTTTCTGTAGATTTGAGGAACTGCTGAACACTGTTGGTTTAGACGTTTCTGGATACAATACTGCCTCCTAGTAGTACTGCCTCTTATTGGAACCCTCACAGATTCCAAGGTAGAAGTCCTAATTTGGGCAGCAGGTGGTTTATCAGTCACTGTATGTCTGTCTGTTCAATCCAAAATACAAAAGAGTGACAGACTCAGGTCCCTTGGTGCATCACACCACGGATCGCTTCACGTAGCCAGCCAGTACAGTGCCTTTGAGACGGTGCTTGGTGGAGTCATAGACCCCCCGTCTAGAGCTCTTGGAGGAGAGCTTGGCACAGATCTCGCTGTGTTTCTCCAGGCGACTAGAATCAAAGCACCGGCCGCAGTGCTCACACTGATTCAGCTTGGAGTTGGCTGCACTCATCCCAAATCGACGTTTCAACACCACCTGAATGAATGGATGTTATCAGATGGGACAAATAATGGGCAGCTGGGCAACAAAGACAAGATATACAACATGTACAAACCAGATGAGGCTGGTGGGAGGAGCTCATTGTAATGGCTGGAATAGAACAAAAGGAACGGTATCACACACATCAATCACATGGAAACCATGTTTGATTGCGATCAATTCATTTCATTCCAGCCATTACAACGATCCTATCCTCCTATAACTCCTCCCATCAGCCTCCTCTGATACAAACACACGTGATCACCAACACTACACTAGATCAGCAGTTAGCATGGCTTTGGAATGTCAAACTACTTTACCTGTCTGTCCTCCTTTTTCTCTTCCACGTTCAAACCCTTCTTGACTTCCTTTGGCTTGCTCACAGTGTATCTTGTGGCTGTCTGCTTTGGCTTACTTGCCACACTGCTTTCTTCTCCATTTCTCCTCACCTCTTTAATCCTTTCTTCCTCTTCTTCCTCTTCTTCGTTATCTCTTATCATCTCCCATAGGTCAGAATCCACCTTCATCAGGCAGATCTCCTGGATGAACTTCTCCACCTTTTTTCTCAACCGCACTTTCGCGTTTTTCTCCTCCAAAGCCTGAGCATCCATCTTGGCCCCACTCTTAATCAGTTTCAGTTCTTGGGTGACACTGATCAGCTTGGCCTTCATATATGCCATCACCTGCTCAGCCTCTGAGTTAAAGACGTCCCATACCATCTCATCGGGGCACGGCGGTAGATCCTGTACAGTTAGTGTCTGAGTCTTGAACTGAACGTGTTTCTTCACAACCCGCCTTCTGTACTTTGAAGCAGCAGGATGAGGGCTGCCCTCTGGTCTGACTGGCTGGAATGGCTTCTTCTTGGCATCATTGTTTGGCACAGTGACTCTGGCTCTAATGGGAGGCAGTGGAATCTTGGCGACCATATTGGCTCCATGGACTGCCTTCAATGGCTTGGCACTATGGAGGTAGATGTCTTTCACCACACAGGTTTGATCCCTCTTGGTACGGATGGGTTGCAGTGGCTTCCGTATGGGAGGAACAGTAGCCTTCCCTGACTGCTGAGGTGTTGAAGCTACATGCAGTCCTTGACTCTTCCCATTGCAGATGGACCTCTTCTTCTGCAGTACTGGGATTCTGGAGGGAGGATGTGGTTTCTTTTCCACAGCCTTCAAACTGGCAAGTCGCTGCAGAGCACCCTTTCTTTCTTCAGTCAATTCCAGTACTGGGATTCTGGAGGTGTTTAAACTGTTTTGTTTGATCGCCGGAAGCTTCTCAGTGGCCTTGGGTTGAGATGGCAAGGCAGGCTGAACGGAGTTGCTACTGGCAGCTCCAAGGTTCCCTGTTAAAGCATTATGTTCCTGTAGCGGCTGCAAGAATCTCCTCATCATCAAGGAGATTGACAGTGGCCTTTTAACCCCTTTCTGCAACTAAGTTTTCATCTAGTAGCACTTTCTATATTTTATGGTGATCTACTGTGTTAACTATATCTCAGGAGGAATCTGCTTGATTGTCTTGGATATTAGTGTTCTATTTTCAGCAGTCAGACACCAGAATGTTCAAACAGAACATTTGGAATTTATTGATCAGTTGTGACATCATAATTGGTTCACAAATAATGAGACTTCTAGAATCTCACACACTTATGTGGATGTGATGTCATAATAGACCATAATATGCAGCCCAAAATGGTGAATGTGACCTACCTGTGTTAAACTGCTTGCCCTCATCTCATATTTAAACATGCCACTTTTCTTTGAGGTGAAACATATTACTGAACTCTGAATTGTCAATTTAAAGACATTTTGCCAATTTATTCATTACTAAATTTAGCTAACATAGTTAGTTCAGAGATTCTTACCTTTGCCTCAGCAGTCTCGTCCAGATCATCATGGCATTTGTAGTTCTTTATGATAGCCACATTAGCAGCCAATTAGCATTTCATTTTTGGGGGCTAAATACCGGCAAATATATTGATAAGTCACCTTGTCCTACAGATATTTACACGGTTATCGAAACGTCACACAAGGGTAAGCCTACATGAAACACATCCCTAATTTTAAGTGTTTCAAAAAATTTCTATGGGGAAAAACCGATGGTGAAAAAACAGTTGGAACCATTTCCTTGTTTGACCGCTATGTTTTATGGGTATTATGACACATACTGTGGTATGACACATTACAGAAATAACTGGAGTTGGTCAGCTTTTGACAGCTTAATCCTTTGCCTCCAACTAGTCACTAGCATGAGACATCTGCAGATGATTTTGTCTTAGCGTCCTGGCCTTAGATTTTTTTTTTTAAATGTGGTGTTAGCAGCTGTAGATGTTTCACCAGTTTCTTTCATACCCTTCAAGAAATAAACACTTGGGGGTTTGAGTTTTAATGCACCTTTTTCTTTTATGGGTCAGGATGGATGTCGAGAAGGGCAAGATTGAGGACACAGGAGGCAGCGGCGGCTCCTACTCCATCAAGACCCAGTTCAACTCAGAGGAGCAGTGGACCAAGGCGCTCAAATTCATGTTGACCAACCTCAAGTGGGGCCTGGCGTGGGTGTCGTCTCAGTTTTACAACCGATAGATGAGGACTCACCCTGGGTGTGCCCCTTGACCCTTCTAAAACCACCATTTCGTCACAATGTGTGACTCTCAAAAATTCTTATACAATGCTCTCCTTGCTTCCCTATGATGTTTTGAGAGGGTAGGGAGAAACCTGGAGGAAGGACTTTTGAGATTCACCACTGGTGTGAGTTCAAATTCAATAAGTCTTGTTTCCTTGTTTGATTTCCATATTGACCGTTTGAAAGGACAAGATAAAAACTTAAATTATACACATTGAAGTCCACCTAGACTCGTATGTGTTATGAAGGGAGCTATCTGAGACTTTTGGAGCACATTCCAGGATTGAGTCCTAATAGTAGCTAAGTGGCTTCTGGTTGTGTCTTTTCCTTCATATGCACATATCTTATGACACTGGATAGGTGAAAGCTGTTGAGAAGCCGCACCACCTTCCCTTCCGTCTGCCATTTTCTTTCTCCAGCAGTTGGCTGGCAGTCCTCAGTTTTGAAAGAAAGGCTTTTTTATAAATTCTTGCTTGAGTTGTATCATAACTTGAGCTCTATATATTTCCAAATAATATAATCAATTGCACCCCCCCTCAAATGAAGGGGGAGTTTCTATTTTTGATGACCAAAGTTGAAGGCATGCCTGGCTGATACAACACTGTTACGTTTTACACACATCTAAACTGTCAAGTGAAAGAAAGAGGTCATTATCACTAGGATCATCACTTTTGACTGATTTGATCAGATTTAAATATTTTCTTGGATATTGGACTGGGAGTTTACTTTATTTGGATGGTTGTCCATATTTTTTCATGAGGCTTTCCCCCAAAATGGAGAGGGAGAGACTTAATAGAAATGCATATAAACCATTTAACCGACTTTTGGTCTGACTTTGTGGTTTGTTAGCAAGGAGTTACGTCAAAGATAATTCTCATTTATTGCAAATTGTGCAGTATAAAAAAGTTATTTTTGTGAAATGTGATTTCACGCTTGAGCATAGATGTGTTGTTTACCAGAGAAAAGCAGAATAGCCTAACTGGTAATACTTAAACATAGTCATACAGAGCTAGCTACATGCTACGTACAAGGCTAGCAACCCAATGACTGCCTGAAGAGCCAATCTAAAAGTGCCTTCAGAAAGTATTCACACCACTTGACTTTTTCCACATTTTGTTGTTTGGATTAAATTGAGTTTCACTGGCCTACACACAATCCCCCATAATGTGAAAGTGGAATTATGTTTCTAGAGATTTTTACAAATTAATTAAAAGTATTGTGTTAATAAGTTTCAATTCCTTTGTGATGGCAAGCATGAAGTTCAGGAGTAAAAATGTGTTTAACAAGCCACAAATTGCATGGACTCATCTGATAAGTGTTTAACAGGATTTTTGAATTACTATCTCATCTCTGTACCCGACACATACAGACAATTGTAAGGTCCCTCAGATGAGCAGTGAATTTCAAACACAGATTCAACCAAAGACCAGGGAGGTTTTCCCATGTCTCGCAAAAAAGTGCACCTATTGGTTGGTGGGTAAAAAAACAAACAGGCATTGAATATCCCTTTGAGCATTGTGAAGTTGATAATTACACTTTGGATGGTGTATCAATATACCCAGTCAATACCAAGATATAGGCGTCCTTCCTAACTCAGTTGCCTGAGAGGAAGGAAACCGCTCAGGGATTTCACTGAGGCCAATGGTGACTTTAAAAATATTTAACGGCGGTGATTGTCACGTCCTGACCAGTAAAGGGGTCATTTGTCATTGTAGTATGGTCAGGGCATGGCAGGGGGTGTTTGTTTTGTGTGTGTTGGGGTTTTTGGTCTAGGAGATTTTGGTTCTAGTTTTTATTTTCTATGTTTCGTTTTCAAGGTTGACGGGGGGGACACGACCCCCCCATCCTGGGAAAAATATGATTTGTCCCCCCCAATATATCACTGAAACATAACTATGTAATTTAAATAATATTAATAATACTGTGACGTAGAAGTCCGTCACTGGCCGCGGGCAGCATTTGGTACCTTAACGCACACACATTCATTACTCCTCCCTGCTCCATTATCAGACAAGTTAACAATGTGGGTCGACACACAAGTTAACTTCTCTATCTTAGTACATACATTTCACACTTACGTCAGTAACCGGTTAGGGTATAAAGAAATAAACAGACAAGTGTTCATATTTAATATAAGCAATATTTATTATACTTAGATGTTATGGATGAGCGCATTGTTTGTTCTGTTCCTCTCTCTCTCCATCGCTGTAGCTTCGGGGTATGCTGGATAAGGACCCGAGCTAAGGGAATTGGGCTTACTTTGTAGTGCCTGTCCGGAATGGCTCATTAATGTAAATGGGCATATTGGAAGACACTGTCAGTAGTGTCATTTTGTAAATGTTATATTGTGATGTTGTTTCATAAAGTGTTGCAATGTATATATTTTGGTATGTGTAGATAAATGGAAACTGTAGGTTGAATAGGTAATTGCTTAATTAATTAGTGTTAATTGTTCTGAGGGGAGGGGCTACCCCTATAAAAGGAGCCTCTCTTTCAGTTCATTGAGAGGCATTTTGGATTGAGCTGTGGGTGGGGCAGCTTTGTTTTTAAGCTGTCCCATAAGGTATACGTTTGATGGCAGTACTGTTGTTTTTGTTCCGGAATCACTATGTAAATAAACACCTTTGCACAGAAGAACTTTTGCGGCTCCGCCATCTTTTTATATTTTTATAGAGGTTAGGTTTTCCAGTTTAGCCTTCTGGCCTACTCTACGTGACAAATACGCAATGAAAGCAATTGTGCTGATTATAGACACTTAATAGCGCGTTTTTAAGTTTCAAAAGATTGCGACCGCCCCCACCCTTTTCCTCACAATGGTTTGCTCCACTGGCAAGGTAACAGAGGGGTCGTAGCCACTGTCTGAAAGGCACTCAATGAACGTAACTGACGTGAGGTTAATCCAGTCAATCGCGCACACACACTAGCTGAATATGCAGAGCTAGCGCGCAAATATTAACTATTAAGCTAGCTAGTACCTATTCCATTTATGTGGCCTTGTCAAAGATGGAATCTTTGCTATCGTCAATTTATTCCAAGATCAGCATGCAGATGATGTAAGTTAGTGCTTCAAAGTCCCTGTGATAAGGTTAGCGATAAACTGAAGTCCAAACTGAACAGAACTACACTCTCTTCTACCATTGTCTTAAATATATTTAATGGTCTCGTTGCAAAAGCTAAATTGTCGCAAGGGAACTTTAATTTATTTATTTTATTTAACCCGGGTAGCAAAGATTATAGCAAACACCACTGAAACTGAATTGGTGCTCGCTAGCTTTGCAAAATCAGCTATTGTTGGAAGCCAGCCAATATGAAACAAAATATTAAAATTACAAAAGGTTGCAGCATATGTTGTGTAAATGGTGAACTCATACAGCTGTCAACTCTTGTCATTTTAATCCGTTTCACATTTGCTAGCTACCTTTTAGATCGAAGCCCAAATAGAATGATAAAAGAGAAGATGATAGAAGCCCATCTCCTACTGTAAATAACCTACATACTGTGTGTGTGTGTAGCCAGCCAGCCAGGTAGAAAAATGGCAGAAAAATAAAAGACGGACATCAGAGTATTTTTCAGTACACCAAAACGCAAAGTAAGAACCCTAGTAGCCTAATATCTCAAAGACTAGTTGATAAAATGTTCATAAGAAATAAATGAAATTCTAATGGAAATGTTTCAGAATGATGTCATTAGGCAGAGCAGGCAACAGATGGCACACAGACAGCAGAGTTGGGGACAGATATGCAGGGACAGACTGGCAGAGACGGAGTCTCAGGTAAGTTTGTTGAGTCTTTGTTTGGCAACATTATGAAAGGTTCTCAATTTTTTTGACTTGTAAAATAGGAACATAATTGGAAAATGCCATGGATACCCCCACTCTCAACTTAAACTGGTGACTGAACTACGATTTGTTAAAGGCAATGGTATTGCGGTTGTGAGTAGTTGTGTAGTTTTGGGTACCGGTAGTTAGGAGTACGGAAAACATCTTATTTCTTTGGTTCCTCAATATACATTTACCATATTACAATGTAGGCTATGTGTTACAGCACTACTTTTGGTGTCCCCCTCAGGAATTGCTCTTGAGAAAATTTCATGTAATTGTCCCCCCCAAAGTTGATATCAGATTTTCGCCCCTGGGCGAGTGTGGTTTCCAATCAGAGGCAGGTGTCTTTCGTGGTCTCTGATTGGAAGCCATACTTAGGCAGCCTGTTTTCCTTTGGGTTGTGTGGGTGGTTATTTTCTGTATAGCCTGTGTGCCTTATGGAACTGTTTCGTCGTCTGTTTATTTGGTTTTGAGTGTTCTTTTCTAAACAAAGAAGAAAGATGAGCACTATACCCGCTGCATTTTGGTCATCGTTCATCGATGCCTGTGACAGTGATAGAAAACTGAGGATGGATCAACTACATTGTAGTTACTTCACAATACTAACCTGAATGACATAGTGGAAAGGAAGTTTGTACAGAATAAAAATATTCAAAAACATTCATCCTGGTTGCAATAAGGCACTGAAGGCACTGAAAAGAATGTGGCAATGAAATTGACTTTATGTCCTGAATACAAAGCCTTATATTCGGAGCAAATCCAACAACAAATAACTGAGTACCACTCTTCAAATTTTCAAGCACGGTGGTGGCTACATGCCTGTCATCGGCAAAGATGTTTATGATGAAAAAACAGAATAGCGCTAAGCACAGGCAAAATCCTAGAGGAAAACCTGGTTCAGTCTGCTTTACAGACACTGGGAGACATTCAACTTTTAGCAGAACAATGACCTAAAACACAAGGCCAAATACACACTGGAGTTGCTTACCAAGGCAACATTGAATGTTCCAGAGCGCCCTAGTTAGTTTTGACTTAAATCGGCTTGAAATTCTATGGCAAAACTTAAATGGCTTTGTAGCAATGATCAACAACCAACTTGACAGAGCTTGAAGACTAACATGCAATCCTGGTGTGCAAAGCATTTAGAGACTTACCCAGAAAGACTCTCAGCCCGAATTAACATGTATTGACTCAAGAGGTTGAATACTTACGTAATCAATAAATCAATCGATCTATCTATACATTTTTATGACCTTTTTTTATACAAATGTTAGAATTGGAAATATCCTTTTACATAAGGCGTTCTGTGTGGGTCCATTATTGACATGTTCATAAATGTAATGAACCTGAAAACCAAATCATACAGTGATTTAGGCATTAAATACTGCCACAAGCCTCCTTGTCTACATTTATATACACACCAAGGAGTCACTTGTAGTAAAAGGATTGCCTTGTTGAATTTGCCAATGAACAAAAGCACAGCATAATCCTGACGCCAAAGCTTTCGGGAGACACTTGGTGCGCCCTGCGAGTGGGGAGACAGAACAGACAAGGCAAACGTTCCAATGCTGTTCCAATGCATGGTGAACTTAAACCATCTTTACCTCGTCAGCACAGTAAAAGAAAAACAATTAAAACATACATGTACATTATTCTGTGGCTAGAGTGTAGTTGAACCACAAAGACACAAACCAATTGAAGAAAAATAGTCAGAAAACCAGATTCGTGACTCCCCAGTTTTGCTTCTGGAGCAAAGTAAGAAGCATGTGATACATAAGAACCCATTCCAGTGCTGCATCTCAGTAGTTCAACGTGTCCTTCTCTCCTTCCCTTCATGTGTACTGATCTTTAAGAATTGAACAGGTCAATTGGAAACAACAGCTTTCACCTATCCAGTGTCATAAGATATGTGCATATGAAGGAAAAGACACAACCAGAAGCCACTTAGCTACTATTAGGACTCAATCCTGGAATGTGCTCCAAACGTCTCAGATATCTCCCTTCATAACACCTACGAGTCTAGGTGGACTTGAATGTGTATAATTTAACCGTTTTTAATCTTGTCCTTTCAAATGGTCAATATAGAAATCAAACAAGGAAACAAGACTTCTTCGATTGGAACTCAAACCAGTGGTGAATCTCAAAAGTCCTTCCTCCAGTCTTCTCCCCACCCTCTCAAAACATCATGGGGAAGCAAGGAGAGCATTGTTTTTTTTTATCTAAGGCCAGTATGCTAGGACAAAATCATCTGCAGATTTCTCATGCTAGTGACTAGTTGGAGGCAAATGATCGTGCAGAGACAAAGGATTAAGCTGTCAAAAGCTGACCAACTCCAGATATTTGTGTAAGTACAATAGAGTGCCACAGTATGAGTCATAAAACCCATAAAACATAGCGGTCAAACAAGAAATGGTTCCAACCGTCTTTCCACCATAGGAAATTTTAGAAACACTTAAAATAAGGGATGTGTTTCATGAAGGTTTACCCTTGTGTGATGTTTCAATAACCGTGTAAATATCTGTAGAAAAAGGTTACTTATCAATTTAGTTGCTTGCATTTAGCCCCCAAAAATGAAATGCTAATTATCTGCTAATGTGGCTATCATAAAGAACTACAAACGCCATGATGATCTGGACGCGACTGCCGAGGCAAAGGTAAGAACTAACTATGTTAGCTAAATTTAGACATGAATAAATTGGTAAAATGTCTTTAAATTGACAATTCAGAGTTCAGTAATATGTTTCACCTCAAACAAAAGTGGCATGTTTAAATATGAGATGAGGGCAAGCAGTTCAACACAGGTAGGTCACATTCACCATTTTGGGCTGCATATTATGGTCCATTATGACATCACATCCACATAAGTGTGTGAGATTCTAGAAGTCTCATTATTTATGAACATATTATGATGTCAAAACTGATCAATAAATTCCAAATGTTCTGTTTGAACATTCTGGTGTCTGATTGCTGAAAATAGAACACTAGTATCCAAGACAATCTAGCAGATTCCTCCTGAGATATAGTTAACACAGTAGATCACCATAAAATATAGAAAGGGCTACTAGACTACAACTTAGTTGCAGAACGAGGTTAGAAGAAGGCCACTGTCAATCTCCTTGATGATGAGGAGATTCTTGCAGCCGCTAATGGAAGATAATTCTTTAACAGGGAACCTTGGAGCTGCCAGTAGCAACTCCGTTCAGCCTGCCCTGCCATCTCAACCCAAGGCCAATGAGAAGCTTCCAGCGCTCAAACAAAACAGTTTAAATACCTCCACAATACCAGTGGAGTTGACTGAAGAAAGAAAGGATGCTCTGCAGCGACTTGCCAGTTTGAAGGCTGTGGAAAAGAAACCACATCCTCCCTCCAGAATCCCAGTACTGCAGAAGAAGAGGTCCATCTGCAATTGGAAGAGTCAAGGACTGCATGTAGCTCCAACATCTCAGCAGTCAGGGAAGGCTACTGTTCCTCCCATCCGGAAGCCACTGCAACCCATCCGTACCAAGAGGGATCAAACATGCGTGGTGAAAGACATCTACCTCCATAGTGCCAAGCCATTGAAGGCAGTCCATGGAGCCAATATGGTCGCCAAGATGCCACTGCCTCCCATTAGAGCCAGAGTCACTGTGCCAAACAGTGATGCCAAGAAGAAGCCATTCCAGCCAGTCAGACCAGAGGGCAGCCCTCGTCCTGCTTACAGAAGGCAGGTTGTGAAGAAACACGTTCAGATCAAGACTCAGACCCTAACTGTACAGGATCTAACGCCGTGCCCCGATGAGATGGTATGGGACGTCTTTAACTCAGAGGCTGAGCAGGTGATGGCATATATGAAGGCCAAGCTGATCAGTGTCACCCAAGAATTGAAACTGATTAAGAGTGGGGCCAAGATGGATGCTCAGGCTTTGGAGGAGAAAAATGCGAAAGTGCGGTTGAGAAAAAAGGTGGAGAAGTTCATCCAGGAGATCTGCCTGATGAAGGTGGATTCTGACCTATGGGAGATGATAAGAGATAACGAAGAAGAGGAAGAAGAGGAAGAAAGGATTAAAGAGGTGAGGAGAAATGGAGAAGAAAGCAGTGTGGCAAGTAAGCCAAAGCAGACAGCCACAAGATACACTGTGAGCAAGACAAAGAAAGTCAAGAAGGGTTTGAACGTGGAAGAGAAAAAGGAGGACAGACAGGTAAAGTAGCTTGACATTCCAAAGCCATGCTAACTGTTGATCTAGTGTAGTGTTGGTGATCACGTACATTTGTATCAGAGGAGGCTGATGGGAGGAGTTATAGGAGGATAGGATCGTTGTAATGGCTGGAATTAAATGAATTGATCGGAATCAAACGTGGTTTCCATGTGAGTGATGTGTGTGATATCGTTCCTTTTGTTCTATTCCAGCCATTACAATGAGCCCATTACAATGAGCTCCACCCACCAGCCTCATCTGGTTTGTACATATTGTATATCTTGTCTTTGTCTCCCAGATGCCCATTATTTGTCCCATCTGATAACATCCATTCATTCAGGTGGCGTTGAAACGTCGATTTGGGATGAGTGCAGCCAACTCCAAGCTGAAGCAGTGTGAGCACTGCGGCCGGTACTTTGATCCTAGTCGCCTGGAGAAACACAGCGAGATCTGTGCCAAGCTCTCCTCCAAGAGCGCTAGACGAGGGGTCTATGACTCCACCAAGCACCGTCTCAAAGGCACTGTACTGGCTGGCTACGTGAAGCGATCCGTGGTGTGATGCACCAAGGTACCTGTGTCTGTCGCTCTTTTGTATTTTAGATTGAACAGACAGACATACAGTGACTGATAAACCACCTGCTGCCCAAATGAGGACTTCTACCTTGGAATCTGTGAGGGTTCCAATAAGAGGCAGTACTACTAGGAGGCAGTATTGTATCCAGAAACGTCTAAACCAACAGTGTTCAGCAGTTCCTCAAATCTACAGAAACACCTGTATAAAACACCTCAATAAAATCAAATCCAAACACTCATCTAAATCATTCTGTCAGATGTGTTACTAGTGCAGGAAAATAGAATAAACTAAATATTAAGAAACAAGGGAACGTATTTGTCAAATCTGAATATGAAAAGGAGTGATTTTGTTTCATGCGTTTTAAAAAAGAAAGATAAACGAATTAATTTAGTTGTATAACTTACCAAATTTACACAAATAACTGAAGTTGGTCAGCTTTTGACAGCTTAATCCTTGGACTCTCGACATAATCCATGGATGATTACAATTATAATTCGATGATGTCTGCTGGACTAGTTGACTGACCTGTAGGGCAGGCAGAATCCCGTGTCTCCCTTCTCCACCTCCTCCTTGAACTGCTGCACACAGTCCAGGAAGGCCACCATGGCATGGTCAAACTTGTTGTCCCAGAAGAAGCGCAGGCCCCCTGAACAATACAGTGGTAGCTCCTACACACGCAAGAAGAAAGAGAGAGTGGAATGTACCATATACAACATGGCCTATTCACTGGGGTTGGCTTGGGCCAGTCTAATGAGCATTGGAAAATAGTTCACTCTTTTTTTCACAGCTCATTAAAAAAGGTTTGTTTGTCTCCATATAGTAGCCAGCGGTAAGTGTGTTCATGTACTGGACCTTTTAGTTCGAGACCTCACTTGTTGGTAACAACCATCACACCTCCTCATCCATGCTTCACGGTGGGAACCAAACATGCAGAGATCATCCGTTCACCTACTCCTCGTCTCACAAAGACACGGTGGTTGGAACCAAATCTCAAATTTGGACTCATCAGACCAAAGGATAGATTTCCACCGGCCTAATGTCCATTTCTCGTGTTTCTTGGCCCAAGCAAGTCTCTTTTTCTTATTGGTGTCCTTTAGCAGTGGTTTCTTTGCAGCAATTCGACTATGAAGGCCTGATTCACGCAGTCTCCTCTGAACAGTTGATGTTAAGACGCGTCTGCACTGCAAAAATTGAAATCTAAGTGAGATTAAATATCTTAAATACTGGCAATATATGCTTGTTTTTGGTCTGACAAGATATTTCTTCTTATCAGCCAGTTTGTATGTTGGAGCATTTCACTTGTTTCAAGCTTTTTTGTCCTTAATTATCTTAAGATAATAGAACTTGTTACTGAGATTGTGTTACTGGTTCTGAGTAACTTAATGCTCAAAACTATAAATACCAGAATTATAAAGCTTTTTGATCAACACTGACAAGTACAAAACTGCTTTGTCAAAGTCAAAATTTCTTATTTCAAGCATCTTATCCCTTTTCATCTCTTCACATATTAAGAACAGATAATGACCAAATGGAATTCACTGTTTTATTGTTAATCTTACACACAGCACAGCAATCATGTAGACAAAATACAGTACAGAACAAAGACAGTACACTTTTCATATCTGGGGAACACACTGAGTCATTTGAACTGTTGTCCAATTCTATTACTTCCCCAAGATGGTATTTGACTTGTACATAAGTTTGGCTCTTGTTGCTAATTGTGTAATGAGAGGTAAAACCAACCAGCTTTTCAGCATCCACTAACTCAGTGGCCTGTGCAAATTGTGGGACCTCAACTTGATAAGACATGATGTTTCTATCAAAGCATATAGTTTGAAATGGTTGATATTCCAAACAATAAAGCCGAGAATCAACAACAAATATGTTTTTGACAGTCCAAATTCTGGCATATTACCATTCAGTACTTTTGCAAAGATCATGGACTTCTGAGTTATGTATTCATTACAACCCATTTGACTGATACAGCATGGTTAACTTCATTGAAACCTAGGAAGTCCCTCAATTTTCCACGTAACTATTGTAGATCTTTAACCTCTGATACAGGTCTCATCTCCCTTTCATTTGAAAAAGTGGGTGCATTGAACTGTCAACATTTTGGCAACTTTCATATATTTGGTTCTGATTGATCAAAGACTTGCAAATATTTTTTTTTATATTGAGCTTGGAAGCCCATTGTTTAAAGAAACATTGTTTAGACTCGAACCGCATACACATATGTCTAATCATTGGACCCAATGACTTTATCTGTGATGGCAAATGTATCATATAAAGCTGTTTAGGTGTAACATTGCGGTCTGGAAAAAGCTCCTTCCAATGCTTCAAATGATTTACAATGAGTAACTTCAACCTAGACACAGTCACAATGGAAAGAACAGGTGCAAATACTATCTGTACAATCTCTATTAGCTCAATTGTCAGTCGTATATATGCATTGACTTCCAAACTCTCCAAAACAAATGGCAATATCCTTAGCAGGACAAGCATTTGCCCAGATGACTGTTTTAGTTTTCCATCACTTGACGTTAATGTACTAACAGAAATTGGGGATGGCCGATCGCTAACATCTAGAGGGGAATAAGAGAAACCAAGAATAGCAGAATTCACTGAGTCCAGATCAATCTGTCCTGACACCACAAGACGATTCAAAATACATTGGGGCTATGCCCTCCAGAATTACATGCATAATGTCTTGCGGAGTTTGTTGTATGATATCAAAGGCTGAGAATTCAACTAACTTGCTCCTTCTATTGATCCCATATGTTGTTCTCAGGCTGTTGCGAAGCAAGTCAGTCTGTGCCTTTTCTATTTCATCACACTGTCTGACATGCTTCTCCAATGTCCTTTCAGTATATGCATCCTCATTGAAGTGTGACTGCATGTCCTCAAAAGAACACTCAGTGTCTGCACTTACTGTAGGCAAAGCCCACACCCTCTGAACCCTGCTAGTTCATGTTGTGCCAGGGTGTCTCCAGACAGAGAGACCATGGCACCATATATCGTTTTCTCGCCGTTAATAGTTAGCATTTTAACCCCACTGTACAATGAATGCATCCATGTCTTCCTTGATTCTATTCAATATTACATCTACACCAGATTGACAGAGGTCTGCTGATCTAGCCATGGCAAGTAGCCTGATAGCAGCCAGTTTAGACCTGTATTTTGGATTCATATATCCTAGGGTGTAGTACACCATTAACAACTTGTTTTTTGATGCAAAGGATCCTAGTGGATTACAGATCCAGATGACAGATTCTCTGAAAATAAGGGATGTGATTTTAGAAGAGCACCATCAATAATTTAATTTAATTTAAAAAAAATGTAATCTTTAATTTAACAGGGAAAACAGACTGAGACCTGGATCTCTTTTACGGCTGTTGACATGTACAGTTTTAGGTTTACAGACAAGAACATTTCAAACATACAAAACAAAGACACAATTCAACAGAAACAATCACAGACAACATCATATTGATCCTCCATAACATTTTTGACATGGGCAAGGGACACCAGAGTGTCTAACTTAAGTTGGATCTGCAGTTTGTTCCATAAATAAGGTGCAAAGGAACTAAAGGCAGTCCTACCCAACTCTGTGGAGACCACAGGAGTCTCTAATGTAATCCACATCTGTGATCTGGTTTTAAAATTAGTATATCTAGTGGAAATTAATGATGATATATATGGAGGTAGATTTAAAAGAAGTGCTTAATAAATAAACAAGAGAGCATGTTGCTCTCGCCTCACAGATAGAGAGGCCCAACCCACATGCTGATAAAGGATACAGTGATGAGTTTTGTAACTATCACCCGTGATAAACCTGAGTGCACAATGGTAAATAGCATCCAGTGGTTTTAATGTGTTTGCCGATGCATGCATATAGATAATATCACCATAATCTAAAACGGACATAAAAGTAGCCTGCACAATTTGTTTTCTATTTACGGAGGACAGACAAGCCCTGTTTCTGTCAAGGAACCCTATCTTGAATTTGAGCTTTTTTCCCAATTCAGTAACATGGTTTTTAAAAGAAAGCCTATCATCTCACTATACCCCTAAGTATTTATATGCAGAGACCTGTTTGATTTGAGTACCATCCAAGCTAGTGATTACAAAAGTGTTTCTAACTGAGAGTTTAGACCTAGAAAAAAACAGGACGTTTGTTTTCTTAGCGTTTAAAACAAGTTTAAGCTGTAAAGGAGACCCCTGTAGTATCCTAAAATCAGACTCCAACTGCATTAAAGCTTGGTCCGCTGTTGGAGCAATAGAGTACATCACTGTGTCATCTGCATATAAATGGAATTTACAATATCTGACATCATCACCAATGTTTTTTATATAAAGTGAGAACAATAGTGGGCCAATTATTGAACCCTGAGGGACCCCTTTAAGTAACTGTAGGGGGTCAGACTTGACCCCGTCGACCATGACGGCCTGAGTTCTATCTTTAAGATAGTCATAAAACCATCGGCAGGCATCAGTGCCCAGTCCTATAGATGACAGCTTACTCAAAAGGATAGCATGGTCTACAGTGTCAAAAGCTTTTGACAAATCTACATGGGGGTAGCATGCTACTTGGTTTGCCAACTTTCCAATTCAAATGAACGTTAGCTAACGTTAGCTTGCTAAGGAGAAAGATAGACGGGTGTAAACAAATGAACATTACCTTTTAATTCTGCGGTTGATATATGGTCCATGCCTGGATATGTGTCATCCATTCCATCTTCATTCATGGTGTTGTTAGATGACTCAAAGATTTGGACCGTATTTGACTTTTTAGTTTTTTAGGCCTCTCTTATTTAGCTAGATAATGTGATGAACGTACGTCAGTTAAGCAATATCACAAGAGAGGGAGTGCTGAATATCAGCACGGCTGTGATTCGGTCGTAGGTACGAGGCCGCAGGCCAAAGATAATAATATTCAGTATAACAGCACGACCTCGAGTGTGATATTGCTTTTATACAACACTTCTACAAGCGCAATTTCTTAGTTAACAGTAATAAGCAACAACAGATTATGATTTGTTTATTTATTTCATCATTTATTTGGCTCCGCCAACACACATAGTTCCCCAACTGGTCTGGGACTGGACTGTTGCCAAGCAACACATATACATTTTCCTCCACACTAGCTTGCTACTGCTACTTTGTGTAGGTCTACACGTTACCGTCCTCTCCTGACGACCATTCATCATTTAACTCAAATGTTATTTGTGGAAATATGTTCATATTTGCCGTGCGAAGTTTGTTACAATTTAAGATAGATAACGATTGTTAATGTAATTAACGGTTATTAGAACACCTGTAAAGCGGAGTGATACATGTATAGTTAAAAGTCCCAGTGGTGTTGTTCTCTACTCCAATAAATTACTTGGTTTTATTATAAATACTGAACATCATTTTCACTTCTTTCTGCCCTTTTCATCGAAAGCAGTGGGAACGTTTTACTTGCGTTTAGTAACGTTCAAGATGCTTTGACGGTGCGTTATCTGCTGCGTTTTTATTACTTTTTCATTGAAACTGTTATTGAGCCATATCAATAGATTTCACAGTCGCAGCCCTGATTTCTGGCTGCTCTGTGGTATTGACGGATGCACTGAGGAATATAGTGTACAATTCCTTCCATCATGTAAAGAGAAACCACCTTCAACACCTACTTGATTGCACCCGACCAGATGAACATCCATCGGAGGAAAGCCAAGCACCACCGGAACAAGTAAGTAGCTAGCTAGCATTTTTTTTGTTCTCTGGACTTAACATTTTTTTTTATGAACAGACGATACACGGACCAAAGTCATACTGTCCATTAGGCTATTCGATCATTGTAGCCATAATGACTCTTATGGCTAAAGCTGGGTTTATGTGAAATAATCGATGATAAATAGGAACAAAACACTTGAATAGCACTATTGGTGACACTAAATACAATTTCAAATCATCTGTTTCTTTGATGTGTGGTACACAGGACAACATTCAACCCGATAGTCTTCTAGCTAACTCCAGCATCACTGATCAGCAACTCCATCCATCTGACTCAGATGATGGGCAAAGGGGCATTGACCAACATGGAGCTGTCACAGTGCAACAGGTAAGTTACTCGGTTGGTGGCAATCTACTGAAATTTACCATATTTTTTTTACTTAGATTTACTAATAGCATTCATAGTCAGTCTTCACAACCACTTCTCCTGTCACAAACATTATACTTGTCATGAACTTGTAATGTCCAGCCTCAGGATACTACATTCAATGTCAACATTTTTTTTAGAATCTGACAACACATGCCACTGCTTTTGTGATAAATGCCAGAGCCAAGCATCATCTCTCACAGGTAAGATACTTTTTCTGAACAGAGCAGAGCATTTGGTTTGTTACATTATGCAGATCATTTTGTAGTGGTTCAGTGATGGTTGAGTTCATTCTCAGTGCTAGGTTGTCCACCTTACTATTGTTGACCTCTTATGTCCTTATGTTAATGAATATGTCATAAGAAAACCCTGAATATCATAGGTATACATGATGGTGTGTTCCAACCTCCATGATTGATGACATCCCCACCTCTCTCACTGTCTCATTTTCAGAAAGGTGTGAATGACATTGTTGCTGGGGTACAGCAGTATCAATCATCACTATTGGACAACCTCAGGAAGCAGATGGAGGCAGTGCTAAAGAAGCATTCAGGAAGCACATCAGGTCAACTTGAAAAAGATGCAATGGATATAGTTGACAATTTCATTGACCCTTTTGCTGGCGTTGCAACATTTAGATAGGACAGTGTTACTAAGAAGCAGTTTACTGTTTGGACGCAGAGGAAATTCCAATTGCTGGAACCATATGCAGGATGAAATGTGGAGGATCAAAAGACATTTTCATCAAAGACAAATTATTTTATTATGTACCATTAGTCAAAAGTCTAGAGCAGTTCTTATCACACCCAAGGATTTTGTCTATGGTTGAAAAGGGACCCCGCAGGGCAAGTTTTTTTCATGACATTGTTGATGGTGCTCTTCTAAAATCACATCCCTTATTTTCAGAGAAACCAAATGCATTGCAGATTTTTCTGTACACGGATGAAATAGAGATCTGTAACCCACTAGGATCCTTTGCATCAAAAAACAAGTTGTTAATGGTGTACTACACCCTAGGAAATATAAATCCAAAATACAGGTCTAAACTGGCTGCTATCAGGCTACTTGCCATGGCTAGATCAGCAGACCTCTGTCAATCTGGTGTAGATGTAATATTGAATAGAATCAAGGAAGACATGGATGTATCCATATGTGAACTGATTGCTCCCTATCTATCGTCAGAGCTCGTGCTGCTAGGTGACCTAAACTGGGACATGCTTAATACCCTAGCCATCCTACAATCTTAGCTTGATGCCCTCAATCTCACACAAATTATCAATAAACCTACCAGGTACCACCCCAAAGCTGTAAACACGGGCAACCTCATAGATATCATCCTAACCAACTTGCCCTCTAAATACATCTCTGCTGTTTTCAACCAAGATCTCAGCGATCACGGCCTCATTGCCTGCAACCGTAATAGGTCAGCGGTCAAACGACCTCCCCTCATCACTGTCAAACGCTCCCTGAAACATTTCAGCGAGTAGGCCTTTCTAATCGACCTGGCCTGGGTATCCTGGAAGGATATTGACCTCATCCCTTCAGTAGAGGATGCCTGGTTATTTTTTTTCAATGCCTTCCTCACCATCTTAAATAAGCATGCCCCATTCAAGAAATTTAGAACCAAGAACAAATATAGCCCTTGGTTCTCTCCAGACCTGACTGCCCTTAACCAACACAAAAACATCCTGTGGTGTTCCGCATTAGCATCGAACAGCCCCCGTGATATGCAACTTTTCAGGGAAGTTAGAAACCAATATACACAGGCAGTTAGAAAAGCCAAGGCTAGCTTTTTCAAGCAGAAATTTGCTTTCTGCAACACAAACTCAAAAAAGTTCTGGGACACAGTAAAGTCCTTGGAGAATAAGAGCACCTCCTCCCAGCTGCCCACTGCACTGAGGATAGGAAACTCTGTCACCACCGATAAATCCACTATAATTGAGAATTTCAATAAGCATTTTTCTACGGCTGGCCAAGCTTTCCACCTGGCTCCCCCTACCCCGGTCAACAGCACCGCACCCCCACAGCAACTTGCCCAAGCCTTCCCCATTTCTCCTTCTCCCAAATCCAGTCAGCTGATGTTCTGAAAGAGGTGCAAAGTCTGGACCCCTACAAATCAGCCGGGCTAGAGAATCTGGACCCTTTCTAAAATTATCTGCCGAAATTGTTACAACCCCTATTACTAGCCTGTTCAACCTCTCTTTCGTGTCATCTTAGATTCCCAAAGATTGGAAAGCAGCTGCGGTCATCCCCCTCTTCAAAGGGGGATACACTCTTGACCCAAACTGCTACAGACCTTTATCTATCCTACCCTGCCTCTCTAAAGTCTTCGAAAGCCAGGTCAACAAACAGATTACCGACCATTTCGAATGCCACCGGACCTTCTACACTATGCAATCTGGTTTCAGAGCTGGTCATGGGTGCACCTGAGCCACGCTCAAGGTCCTAAACGATATCTTAATCGCCATCGATAAGAAACAATACTGTGCAGCTGTATTCATTGACCTGGCCAAGGCTTTCGACTCTGTCAGTCATCACATCCTAATCGGCAGACTCAACAGCCTTGGTTTCTTAAATGATGGCCTCGCCTGGTTCACCAACTACTCTGATAGAGTTCAGTGTGCAAATCAGAGGGCCTGTTGTCCGGGCCTCTGGCAGGCTCTATGTGGGTGCCACAGGGTTCAATTCTTGGGCCGACTCTTTTCTCTGTATACATCAATGATGTCGCTCTTGCTGCTGGTGAGTCTCTGATCCACCTCTACGCAGACGACACCATTCTGTATACTTCGGGCCCTTCTTTGGACACTTTGTTAACTACCCTCCAGACGAGCTTCAATGCCACACAACTCTCCTTCCGTGGCCTCCAACTGCTCTTAAATACAAGTAGAACTAAATGCATGCTCTTCAACCGATTGCTGCCTGCACCTTCCCGCCCGTCCAGCATCACTACTCTGGACGGTTCTGACTTAGAATATGTGGACAACTACAAATACCTAGGTGTCTGGTTAGACTGTAAACTCTCCTTCCAGATTCATATCAAACATCTTCAATCCAAAGTTAAATCTAGAATTGGCTTCCTATTTCGCAACAAAGCATCTTTCACTCATGCTGCCAAACATACCCTTGTAAAACTGACCATCCTACCGATCCTCGACTTCGGCGATGTCATTTACAAAATAGCCTCCAATACCCTACTCAATAAATTGGATGCAGTCTATCACAGTGCCATCCGTTTGTCACCAAAGCCCCATATACTACCCACCACTGCGACCTGTACGCTCTCATTGGCTGGCCCTCGCTTCATACTCGTCGCCAAACCCACTGGCTCCAGGTCATCTACAAGACCCTGCTAGGTAAAGTTCCCCCATATCTCAGCTCGCTGTTCACCATAGCAGCACCCACCTGTAGCACGCGCTCCAGCAGGTATATCTCTCTGGTCACGCCCAAAGCCAATTCCTCCTTCGGCCGCCTCTCCTTCCAGTTCTCTGCTTCCAATGACTGGAATGAACTACAAAAATCTCTAAAACTGGAAACGCTTATCTCCCTCACTAGCTTTAAGCACCAGCTGTCAAAGCAGCTCACAGAGTACTGCACCTGCACATAGCCCATCTATAATTTAGCCCAAACAACTACCTCTTCCCCTACTGTATTTATTTATTTATTTTGCTCCTTTGCACCCCATTATTTGTACTTTGCACTTTCTTCTACTGCAAATCTACCATTCCAGTGTTTTACTTGCTATATTGTATTTACCTCGCCACCATGGCATTTTTTGCCTTTACCTCCCTTATCTCACCTCATTTGCTCACTTTGTATATAGACTTATTTTTCTACTATATTATTGACTGTATGTTTGTTTTACTCCATGTGTAACTCTGTGTTGTATGTGTCAAACTGCTTTGCTTTATCTTGGCCAGGTCGAATCTGTAAAGGAGAACTTGTTCTCAACTTGCCTACCTGGTTAAATAAAGGTAAAATAAAAAAAAATTGTACAGTGGGGTTAAAATGCTAACTATTAACGGAGAGAAAACGATATATGGTGCCATGGTCTCTCTGTCTGGAGACACCCTGGCACAACATGAACTAGCAGGGTTCAGAGGGTGTGGGCTTTGCCTACAGTAAGTGCAGACACTGAGTGTTCTTTTGAGGACATGCAGTCACACTTCAATGAGGATGCATATACTGAAAGGACATTGGAGAAGCATGTCAGACAGTGTGATGAAATAGAAAAGGCACAGACTGACTTGCTTCGCAACAGCCTGAGAACAACATATGGGATCAATAGAAGGAGCAAGTTAGTTGAATTCTCAGCCTTTGATATCATACAACAAACTTCGCAAGACATTATGCATGTAATTCTGGAGGGCATAACCCCATTGGAAATCAAATGTGTTTTGAATCATCTTGTTGTGTCAGGACAGATTGATCTGGACTCAGTGAATTCTGCTATTCTTGGTTTCTCTTATTCCCCTCTAGATGTTAGAGATCGGCCATCCCCAATTTCTGTTAGTACATTAACGTCAAGTGATGGAAAACTAAAACAGTCATCTGGGCAAATGCTCGTCTTGCTAAGGATATTGCCATTTGTTTTGGAGAGTTTGGAAGTCAATGCATATATACGACTGACAATTGAGCTAATAGAGATTGTACAGATAGTATTTGCATCTGTTCTTTCCATTGTGACTGTGTCTAGGTTGAAATTACTCATTGTAAATCATTTGAAGCATTGGAAAGAGCTTTTTCCAGACCGCAATGTTACACCTAAACAGCATTATATGATACATTTGCCATCACAGATAAAGTCATTGTGTCCCATGGTTAGACATACAGTGAGGGAAGAAAGTGTTTGATCCCCTGCTGATTTGTATGTTTGCCCAATGACAAAGAAATTATCAGTCTATAATTTTAATGGTAGGTTTATTTGAACAGTGAGAGACAGAATAACAACACAAAAATCCAGAAAAACACATGTCAAAAATGTTATAAATTGATTTGCATTTTAATGAGGGAAATAAGTATTTGACCGCTCTGCAAAACATGACTTAGTACTTGGTGGCAAAACCCTTGTTGGCAATCACAGAGGTCAGACGTTTCTTGTAGTTGGCCACCAGGTTTGCACACATCTCAGGAGGGATTTTGTCCCAATCCTCTTTGCAGATCTTCTCCAAGTCATTAAGGTTTCGAGGCTGATGTTTGGCAACTCGAACCTTCAGCTCCCTCCACAGATTTTCTATGGGATTAAGGTCTGGAGACTGGCTAGGCCACTCCAGGACCTTAATGTGCTTCTTCTTGCGCCACTTCTTTGTTGCCTTGGCCATGTGTTTTGGGTCATTGTCATGCTGGAATACCCATCCACGACCCATTTTCAAGGCCCTGGCTGAGGGAAGGAGGTTCTCACCCAAGATTTGACGGTACATGGCCCCGTCCATCATCCCTTTGATGCGGTGAAGTTGTCCTGTCCCCTTAGCAGAAAAACACCCCTAAAGCATAATGTTTCCACCTCCATGTTTGACGGTGGGGATGGTGTTCTTGGGGTCATAGGCAGCATTCCTCCTCCTCCAAACACGGCGAGTTGAGTTGATGCCAAAGAGCTCCATTTTGGTCTCATCTGACCACAACACTTTCACCCAGTTGTCCTCTGAATCATTCAGATGTTCATTGGCAAACTTCAGACGGGCATGTATATGTGCTTTCTTGAGCAGGGGACCTTGCAGGAATTCAGTCCTTCACGGCGTAGTGTGTTACCAATTGTTTTCTTGGTGACTATGGTCCCAGCTGCCTTGACATTCTTTACAAGATCCTCCCGTGTAGTTCTGGTCTGATTCCTCACCGTTCTCATGATCATTGCAACTCCACGAGGTGAGATCTTGCATGGAGCCCCAGGCCGAGGAAGATTGAAGTTCTTTTGTGTTTCTTCCATTTGCGAATAATCGCACCAACTGTTGTCACCTTCTCACCAAGCTGCTTGGCAATGGTCTTGTAGCCCATTCCAGCCTTGTGTAGGTCTACAATCTTGTCCCTGACATCCTTGGAGAGCACTTTGGTCTTGGCCATGGTGGAGAGTTTGGAATCTGATTGATTGCTTCTGTGGACAGGTGTCTTTTATACAGGTAACAAGATGGGATTAGGAACACTCCCTTTAAGAGTGTGCTCCTAATCTCAGCTCGTTACCTGTATAAAATACACCTGGGAGTCAGAAATCTTTCTGATTGAGAGGGGGTCAAATACTTATTTCCCTCATTAAAATACAAATCAATTTCTAACATTTTTGACATGCATTTTTCTGGATTATTTTGTTGTTATTCTGTCTCTCACTGTTCAAATAATACCTACCATTAAAATTACAGACTGATAATTTCTTTGTCAGTGGGCAAACGTACAAAATCAGCAGGGGATCAAACACTTTTTTCCCTCACTGTATGTGTATGCGGTTTGAGTCTAAACATTGTTTCTTTAAACAATGGGCTTCCAAGTTGAATTTAAAAAGTATTTGTAAGTCTTTGATCAATCAGAACCAAATATATGAAAGCTGCCAAAATGTAATCAGTTCAATGCACCCAGTTTTTTCAAATGAAAGGGAGATGGGACCTGTATCAGAGGTTAAAGATCTACAATAGTTACGTGGGAAATTGAGGGACTTCCTAGGTTTCAAAGAGGTAAACCATGCTGTATCACTGAAATGGCTTGTAATCAATTCTAATAAATACATAACTCAGAAGTCCATGATCTGAATGGTAATATGGCAGAATTTGGACTGGTCAAAAACATATTGCTTATTGATTCTGGGCTTTATTGTTTGGAATTTCAACCATTTCAAACTAGACGCTTTGATAGAAACATCATGGCTTATCAAGTTGAGGTCCCACACTTTGCACAGGCCACTGAGTTAGTGGATGCTGAAAAGCTGATTGATTTTACCTCTCATTACACAATTAGCAACAAGAGCCAAACTTATGTACAAGTCAAATACCATCTTGGGGAAGTAATAGAATTGGACAACAGTTCAAATGACTCATTGTGTTCCCCAGATATGAAAAGTGTACTGTCTTTGTTCTGTACTGTATTTTGTCTACATGATTGCTGTGCTGTGTGTATGATTGACAATAAAACAGTGAATTCCATTTGGTCATTAATTGTTCTTAATATGTGAAGAGATGAAAAGGATAAGATGCTTGAAATAAGAAATTCTGACTTTGACAAAGCAGTTTTGTACTTGTCAGAGTTGATCAAACGGCTTTATAATTCTGTTAATTATAGTTTTGAGCATTAAGTTACTCAGAACCAATAACACAATCTCAGTAACAAGTTATATTATCTTAAGATAATTAGGGACAAAAAAGCTTGAAACAAGTGAAATGCTCCAACCAAAAACAAGCATATACTGCCAGTATTTAAGATATTTAGTCTTACTTATATTTCAATTTTTGCAGTGCAGACGTATCTTAACATCAACTGTTCATAGGAGACTGCGTGAATCAGGCCTTCAGAGTCGAATTGCTGCAAAGAAACCACTGAAGGACACCAATAAGAAGAAGAGACTTGCTTGGGCCAAGAAACACGAGCAATGAACATTAGACCGGTGGAAATCTATCCTTTGGTCTGATGAGTCCAAATTTGAGATTTGGTTCCAACCGCCGTGTCTTTGTGAGACAAGGAGTAGGTGAACGGATGATCTCTGCATGTTTGGTTCCCACAGTGAAGCATGGATGAGGAGGTGTGATGGTTGTTACCAACAAGTGAGGTCTCGAACTAAAAGGTACAGTACATGAACACATTTACCGCTGGCTACTATATGGAGACAAACAACAAACCTTTTTTAATGAGCTGTGAAAAAAAGAGTGAACTATTTTCCAATGCTCATTAGACTGGCCGAAGCCAACCCCAGTGAATAAGCCATGTTGTATATGGCACATTCCACTCTCTCTTTCTTCTTGTGTGTAGGAGCTACCACTGTACTGTACAGGGGGCCTGCGCTTCTTCTGGGACAACAAGTTTGACCATGCCATGGTGGCCTTCCTAGACTGTGTGCAGCAGTTCAAGGAGGAGGTGGAGAAGGGAGACACGGGATTCTGCCTGCACTACAGGTCAGTCAACTAGTCTAGCAGATATCATAGAATTATAATTGTAATCATCCTATCGGATTATGTCGACAGTCCAAGGATAAAGCTGTCAAAAGCTGACCAACTTCAGTTATTTGTGTAAATTTGGTAAGTTATACAACTAAATTAATTAGTTCATGTTTCTTCATTTTTCCAATTCATAAAAAAAAATCACTCCTTTTCATATTCAGATTTCACAAATACGTTCCCTTGTTTCTTAATATTTAGTTTATTCTATTTTCCTGCACTAGTAACACATCTGACAGAATGATTTAGATGAGTGTTTGGATTTGATTTTATTGAGGTGTTTTATACAGGTGTTTCTGTAGATTTGAGGAACTGCTGAACACTGTTGGTTTAGACGTTTCTGGATACAATACTGCCTCCTAGTAGTACTGCCTCTTATTGGAACCCTCACAGATTCCAAGGTAGAAGTCCTAATTTGGGCAGCAGGTGGTTTATCAGTCACTGTATGTCTGTCTGTTCAATCCAAAATACAAAAGAGTGACAGACTCAGGTCCCTTGGTGCATCACACCACGGATCGCTTCACGTAGCCAGCCAGTACAGTGCCTTTGAGACGGTGCTTGGTGGAGTCATAGACCCCCCGTCTAGAGCTCTTGGAGGAGAGCTTGGCACAGATCTCGCTGTGTTTCTCCAGGCGACTAGAATCAAAGCACCGGCCGCAGTGCTCACACTGATTCAGCTTGGAGTTGGCTGCACTCATCCCAAATCGACGTTTCAACACCACCTGAATGAATGGATGTTATCAGATGGGACAAATAATGGGCAGCTGGGCAACAAAGACAAGATATACAACATGTACAAACCAGATGAGGCTGGTGGGAGGAGCTCATTGTAATGGCTGGAATAGAACAAAAGGAACGGTATCACACACATCAATCACATGGAAACCATGTTTGATTGCGATCAATTCATTTCATTCCAGCCATTACAACGATCCTATCCTCCTATAACTCCTCCCATCAGCCTCCTCTGATACAAACGTACGTGATCACCAACACTACACTAGATCAACAGTTAGCATGGCTTTGGAATGTCAAACTACTTTACCTGTCTGTCCTCCTTTTTCTCTTCCACGTTCAAACCCTTCTTGACTTCCTTTGGCTTGCTCACAGTGTATCTTGTGGCTGTCTGCTTTGGCTTACTTGCCACACTGCTTTCTTCTCCATTTCTCCTCACCTCTTTAATCCTTTCTTCCTCTTCTTCCTCTTCTTCGTTATCTCTTATCATCTCCCATAGGTCAGAATCCACCTTCATCAGGCAGATCTCCTGGATGAACTTCTCCACCTTTTTTCTCAACCGCACTTTTGCGTTTTTCTCCTCCAAAGCCTGAGCATCCATCTTGGCCCCACTCTTAATCAGTTTCAGTTCTTGGGTGACACTGATCAGCTTGGCCTTCATATATGCCATCACCTGCTCAGCCTCTGAGTTAAAGACGTCCCATACCATCTCATCGGGGCACGGCGGTAGATCCTGTACAGTTAGTGTCTGAGTCTTGAACTGAACGTGTTTCTTCACAACCCGCCTTCTGTACTTTGAAGCAGCAGGATGAGGGCTGCCCTCTGGTCTGACTGGCTGGAATGGCTTCTTCTTGGCATCATTGTTTGGCACAGTGACTCTGGCTCTAATGGGAGGCAGTGGAATCTTGGCGACCATATTGGCTCCATGGACTGCCTTCAATGGCTTGGCACTATGGAGGTAGATGTCTTTCACCACACAGGTTTGATCCCTCTTGGTACGGATGGGTTGCAGTGGCTTCCGTATGGGAGGAACAGTAGCCTTCCCTGACTGCTGAGGTGTTGAAGCTACATGCAGTCCTTGACTCTTCCCATTGCAGATGGACCTCTTCTTCTGCAGTACTGGGATTCTGGAGGGAGGATGTGGTTTCTTTTCCACAGCCTTCAAACTGGCAAGTCGCTGCAGAGCACCCTTTCTTTCTTCAGTCAACTCCAGTACTGGGATTCTGGAGGTGTTTAAACTGTTTTGTTTGATCGCCGGAAGCTTCTCAGTGGCCTTGGGTTGAGATGGCAAGGCAGGCTGAACGGAGTTGCTACTGGCAGCTCCAAGGTTCCCTGTTAAAGCATTATGTTCCTGTAGCGGCTGCAAGAATCTCCTCATCATCAAGGAGATTGACAGTGGCCTTTTAACCCCTTTCTGCAACTAAGTTTTCATCTAGTAGCATTTTCTATATTTTATGGTGATCTACTGTGTTAACTATATCTCAGGAGGAATCTGCTTGATTGTCTTGGATACTAGTGTTCTATTTTCAGCAGTCAGACACCAGAATGTTCAAACAGAACATTTGGAATTTATTGATCAGTTGTGACATCATAATTGGTTCACAAATAATGAGACTTCTAGAATCTCACACACTTATGTGGATGTGATGTCATAATAGACCATAATATGCAGCCCAAAATGGTGAATGTGACCTACCTGTGTTAAACTGCTTGCCCTCATCTCATATTTAAACATGCCACTTTTCTTTGAGGTGAAACATATTACTGAACTCTGAATTGTCAATTTAAAGACATTTTGCCAATTTATTCATTACTAAATTTAGCTAACATAGTTAGTTCAGAGATTCTTACCTTTGCCTCAGCAGTCTCGTCCAGATCATCATGGCATTTGTAGTTCTTTATGATAGCCACATTAGCAGCCAATTAGCATTTCATTTTTGGGGGCTAAATACCGGCAAATATATTGATAAGTCACCTTGTCCTACAGATATTTACACGGTTATCGAAACGTCACACAAGGGTAAGCCTACATGAAACACATCCCTAATTTTAAGTGTTTCAAAAAATTTCTATGGGGAAAAACCGATGGTGAAAAAACAGTTGGAACCATTTCCTTGTTTGACCGCTATGTTTTATGGGTATTATGACACATACTGTGGTATGACACATTACAGAAATAACTGGAGTTGGTCAGCTTTTGACAGCTTAATCCTTTGCCTCCAACTAGTCACTAGCATGAGACATCTGCAGATGATTTTGTCTTAGCGTCCTGGCCTTAGATTTTTTTTTTTAAATGTGGTGTTAGCAGCTGTAGATGTTTCACCAGTTTCTTTCATACCCTTCAAGAAATAAACACTTGGGGGTTTGAGTTTTAATGCACCTTTTTCTTTTATGGGTCAGGATGGATGTCGAGAAGGGCAAGATTGAGGACACAGGAGGCAGCGGCGGCTCCTACTCCATCAAGACCCAGTTCAACTCAGAGGAGCAGTGGACCAAGGCGCTCAAATTCATGTTGACCAACCTCAAGTGGGGCCTGGCGTGGGTGTCGTCTCAGTTTTACAACCGATAGATGAGGACTCACCCTGGGTGTGCCCCTTGACCCTTCTAAAACCACCATTTCGTCACAATGTGTGACTCTCAAAAATTCTTATACAATGCTCTCCTTGCTTCCCTATGATGTTTTGAGAGGGTAGGGAGAAACCTGGAGGAAGGACTTTTGAGATTCACCACTGGTGTGAGTTCTAATTCAATAAGTCTTGTTTCCTTGTTTGATTTCCATATTGACCGTTTGAAAGGACAAGATAAAAACTTAAATTATACACATTGAAGTCCACCTAGACTCGTATGTGTTATGAAGGGAGATATCTGAGACTTTTGGAGCACATTCCAGGATTGAGTCCTAATAGTAGCTAAGTGGCTTCTGGTTGTGTCTTTTCCTTCATATGCACATATCTTATGACACTGGATAGGTGAAAGCTGTTGAGAAGCCGCACCACCTTCCCTTCCGTCTGCCATTTTCTTTCTCCAGCAGTTGGCTGGCAGTCCTCAGTTTTGAAAGAAAGGCTTTTTTATAAATTCTTGCTTGAGTTGTATCATAAGTTGAGCTCTATATATTTCCAAATAATATAATCAATTGCACCCCCCCCTCAAATGAAGGGGGAGTTTCTATTTTTGATGACCAAAGTTGAAGGCATGCCTGGCTGATACAACACTGTTACGTTTTACACACATCTAAACTGTCAAGTGAAAGAAAGAGGTCATTATCACTAGGATCATCACTTTTGACTGATTTGATCAGATTTAAATATTTTCTTGGATATTGGACTGGGAGTTTACTTTATTTGGATGGTTGTCCATATTTTTTCATGAGGCTTTCCCCCAAAATGGAGAGGGAGAGACTTAATAGAAATGCATATAAACCATTTAACCGACTTTTGGTCTGACTTTGTGGTTTGTTAGCAAGGAGTTACGTCAAAGATAATTCTCATTTATTGCAGATTGTGCAGTATAAAAAAGTTATTTTTGTGAAATGTGATTTCACGCTTGAGCATAGATGTGTTGTTTACCAGAGAAAAGCAGAATAGCCTAACTGGTAATACTTAAACATAGTCATACAGAGCTAGCTACATGCTACGTACAAGGCTAGCAACCCAATGACTGCCTGAAGAGCCAATCTAAAAGTGCCTTCAGAAAGTATTCACACCACTTGACTTTTTCCACATTTTGTTGTTTGGATTAAATTGAGTTTCACTGGCCTACACACAATCCCCCATAATGTGAAAGTGGAATTATGTTTCTAGAGATTTTTACAAATTAATTAAAAGTATTGTGTTAATAAGTTTCAATTCCTTTGTGATGGCAAGCATGAAGTTCAGGAGTAAAAATGTGTTTAACAAGCCACAAATTGCATGGACTCATCTGATAAGTGTTTAACAGGATTTTTTAATTACTATCTCATCTCTGTACCCGACACATACAGACAATTGTAAGGTCCCTCAGATGAGCAGTGAATTTCAAACACAGATTCAACCAAAGACCAGGGAGGTTTTCCCATGTCTCGCAAAAAAAGTGCACCTATTGGTTGGTGGGTAAAAAAACAAACAGGCATTGAATATCCCTTTGAGCATTGTGAAGTTGATAATTACACTTTGGATGGTGTATCAATATACCCAGTCAATACCAAGATATAGGCGTCCTTCCTAACTCAGTTGCCTGAGAGGAAGGAAACCGCTCAGGGATTTCACTGAGGCCAATGGAGACTTTAAAAATATTTAACGGCGGTGATTGTCACGTCCTGACCAGTAAAGGGGTCATTTGTCATTGTAGTATGGTCAGGGCATGGCAGGGGGTGTTTGTTTTGTGTGTGTTGGGGTTTTTGGTCTAAGAGATTTTGGTTCTAGTTTTTATTTTCTATGTTTCGTTTTCAAGGTTGACGGGGGGGACACGACCCCCCCATCCTGGGAAAAATATGATTTGTCCCCCCCAATATATCACTGAAACATAACTATGTAATTTAAATAATATTAATAATACTGTGACGTAGAAGTCCGTCACTGGCCGCGGGCAGCATTTGGTACCTTAACGCACACACATTCATTACTCCTCCCTGCTCCATTATCAGACAAGTTAACAATGTGGGTCGACACACAAGTTAACTTCTCTATCTTAGTACATACATTTCACATTTACGTCAGTAACCGGTTAGGGTATAAAGAAATAAACAGACAAGTGTTCATATTTAATATAAGCAATATTTATTATACTTAGATGTTATGGATGAGCGCATTGTTTGTTCTGTTCCTCTCTCTCTCCATCGCTGTAGCTTCGGGGTATGCTGGATAAGGACCCGAGCTAAGGGAATTGGGCTTACTTTGTAGTGCCTGTCCGGAATGGCTCATTAATGTAAATGGGCATATTGGAAGACACTGTCAGTAGTGTCATTTTGTAAATGTTATATTGTGATGTTGTTTCATAAAGTGTTGCAATGTATATATTTTGGTATGTGTAGATAAATGGAAACTGTAGGTTGAATAGGTAATTGCTTAATTAATTAGTGTTAATTGTTCTGAGGGGAGGGGCTACCCCTACAAAAGGAGCCTCTCTTTCAGTTCATTGAGAGGCATTTTGGATTGAGCTGTGGGTGGGGCAGCTTTGTTTTTAAGCTGTCCCATAAGGTATACGTTTGATGGCAGTACTGTTGTTTTTGTTCCGGAATCACTATGTAAATAAACACCTTTGCACAGAAGAACTTTTGCGGCTCCGCCATCTTTATTTTTTATAGAGGTTAGGTTTTCCAGTTTAGCCTTCTGGCCTACTCTACGTGACATATGGTGGCAGCAGTGGGATGGCGCACCGCAAATCAGTGAATTCCAACAAGAGAGGTAAAGGAATGCGTACAGGATTGCGTTCTCAGCAGCAGCATCAACTGTCAGAAAAGGTAATTGAAGTTGAAACGGGGTGGAATACCATGGAATCTTCTGGTGAAGAGGTTAATTATGAGAAACTAGGAGCCCGATCAAGGGGCCAAACACAACCAGAACTGTTTGAGCTACTGGTTGAACCAGCAGATACAGCCATAAGAGACCAGCTGACTGGAGGAGCAGTTGGGGGACCAGAACCACACCCAACCATGGTAGCCCTTTTCCAGCAACTTTTCACCTGCCTTGAGAAGAGCGACGAAGACCTCAAGCAGGAGTTTCGGGTCCTACGCCAATCTATCCTCACAGCTCCTCACCAAGCAGAACTCGTCAGGGAGAGCCCAAGATTGGGTCTGCCAACACCAGGACGACAAAGGCTTGACGCAGCAGGGACTTCAACTCCACAGCAGGATCCCCAAGCAGTAATGAGGCCAGCCCCAGCACCCGGAGACCAGTCCAGCAGTGTTAACGTTCATCTTCCAGCATTCCTGAGGAAGGAGCCAAAGATGCCCTCATACCAGCAGGGGGAGGACATTGAAAACTACTTGCTGAGGTTTGAGCGAATGGCCAAGACGTGGCAGTGGCCGGCGGTAGAGTGGGCCTGCAGGCTTGTCCCATTGCTCACGGGCAAGGCCTTAGAGGCTTACACAGCAATGGATGAGGGGCTGTCCAACGTCTACAAGGGCTTGAAGGAAGCGCTGCTGGTGAAGTTTGACATCTCCCCGGAGACCTACCGTCAACGCTTTAGAGCTGCATTGACGCCATCGGGTGAGTCGCCGACAGAGACGTACCACCGCCTCAAGGGTCTCTACCGACGATGGGTTCGACCAGAGGAGAAGACACAGGACGAGATCGGTGAGGTCATCATCCTCGAGCAACTTCTACAAGTTCTACCACACGACATTCAAACCTGGGTCCGAGAGCACGAGCCCAAGGACGGGCTTATGGCGGCCAAGCTTGCGCTGCAGTACCTTAATGCACGTAAAGGGTGCCCACCACGACCTGCAGCACCCGCTCCAAGGAGTCTCCGAGACACAAGGGACATCAGAGATACCCGAGATGGTGGAGGTAACTCTGGGGGTTATGTGTCTGGGAGGAGGGAGGTAAGGGATCATGCAGTTCGCTCTGATGGGAGGGGTCTGACCTGTTTTTACTGCCGACAGCAGGGGCACAAGGCTTCAATGTGTCCGCTACGTAAATCCAAGCTCTCAGGTTACTGTTATGTGCCCAGAGAGGGGGATGGTGTTCAGAATAGACAGACTGGGGAAGGGTCAGTCTTGGTACCTGTAAAAGTGAATGGTAAAAGTCTTACTGCAATGATTGACACCGGCAGTTCCCTGTCGTTGATCAGAAAATGTAATGTACCTGTTAATGACATTGATTACGGTCACCAGACACTGATCCAATGTGTCCATGGTGACCAGTCACAGCAGCCCACAGCTGAACTCACAGTGGAGATTCAGGGTCAGAAATACCTCCTCAAAGTTGGGGTAATGGAGAAGCTACCTTTTGAGATGATTTTGGGGAGGGATGTGCCTGTACTCTCTGATCTGTTGGGAAGTGTGGGGGGTCAGCTATATGAGCAGTCAGTTTGCCAGTCTGATGTTCAGGTGTCATGTTCAGTTGTCACTCGTGCCCAGGCCAAAGCTGGTTTACAACCTCTGCCTGACTTGTGTGATAGTCTGTGTGAGGGGGGAACCAAAGGGCCCAGAAAGTCACGCCGCCAGCGGCGTCTTGAGAAGTATGTGGGAACCCCTGTACCTGTTGCTGATGTGTCTGGGTTAGAAGTGCAATGGGAAGTTCCACAAAATTTTGCTACACTGCAGAAGTCTGATGCAACCTTGAAAGGTTTATTTGATAAGGCCTTAGCTGGGGACAGCCAATCTTCATGTGGGGGAATATACACAGTAGACAACCACATACTCTACCTTGGGTCAGAAGCAGATAGCAGGAAGTTAGTGGTGCCATCTACATGTAGACCACTTGTTCTCAACCTTGCACATACAGTTCCATGGGCAGGCCATCTAGGGCAACATAAGACCTATCTTAGGCTAGGCTCCCGTTTCTTTTGGCCCTCCATGTATACTGATGTACAAACATACTGCAAAACATGCCCCACGTGCCAGAAAACCAGTGCTGTCCGTAGGTCTGACCGGGCTCCTCTATGTTCACTGCCAGTTATCTCTACCCCATTCAAGAGAATTGCAATGGACATTGTTGGACCCTTGGAGAAGAGTAGTGCAGGTTACCAGTATATATTGGTGATCTGTGACTATGCCACCCGGTTCCCAGAAGCCTTCCCACTCCGTTCCATAACCACTCCAAAAATAATCAGTGCTCTTGTTCAGCTCTTTTCTCGTGTAGGAATCCCAGATGAAATCCTGACGGACCAAGGCACAAACTTCACTTCACGACTGATGGTTCAACTCCACCGACAGCTGGGCATTAAAGGCTTGAGGACCACTCCCTACCATCCCCAAACGGATGGGCTCGTAGAGAGATTCAATCAAACGCTCAAGAACATGCTGAGGAAGTTTGTGGCTGACACTGGTAAAGACTGGGATAAGTGGTTACCCTTTCTGCTTTTTGCTTACAGGGAGGTGCCTCAGGCATCGACAGGTTTCTCGCCATTCGAACTCCTCTATGGATGGCCAGTGCAGGGACCACTGGAGCTGCTGAAGAAGTGCTGGGAAGGTTCCCCAGTAGCTACCTCAGGACAGGGGATTGTCCAGTACGTTCTCCAGATGCGAGACAGGCTGGAGCGGTACCGAGAGGAAGCTAGGGCAAACCTTCAGCAAGCCCAGAAGGCCCAGAAGCGAGGTTATGACCAGCACGCTCGCCACAGAGAGTTTAAGCCAGGACAGAAAGTCCTGCTCCTCCTTCCCTCGTCTACCAGCAAGCTCCTTGCGCAGTGGCAAGGGCCGTACCTAATCGGGAGGAAGATGGGTCCGGTGACCTACGAGGTGCTGCACCCAGACAAGGGTAAGGAGAAGCAAACCTACCATGTGAACCTCCTCAAGGCCTGGGAGGAGAAAGAGGAACTCTCCAAGGTAAAATCCTTTCTGGTCAGCAGAGTCGAAGAAGAGGATGAGTCAGATGGGGTCACAGAGGCATGGAAAGGACGAGCAGAGGTCATACTGGCTCACCTAGAAGAAGACAAGCAAGATGAGCTGAAGCAGCTGTTTGGCAAGTATCCGGCCCTCTTCAGTCAGAGGCCAGGAAGAACCAAAGTCCTGGAACACGTCATTCGTTTGAAGCCTGGCCAGAACCCTGTCCGCCAGCATCCTTACCGTGTGCCTGAGAGGCTGGTGGTAGCCCTCAAAGAAGAGGTCCACACCATGATAGAGATGGATGTTGTCGAGCCATCATCAAGTGAATGGAGCAGCCCTATTGTCATTGTCCCAAAGAAGGATGGCTCTTTGCGTGTCTGCATGGACTTCCGTAAGGTGAATGCCATCTCCCAGTTTGATGCCTACCCCATGCCCCGCATTGACGACCTACTGGAGAGAATCGGTAGAGCTCATTACATCACCACATTGGATCTCTGCAAAGGGTACTGGCAGGTGCCCCTGGACGAACAATCCAAGGCCTACACTGCGTTCCGGACTCCGATGGGCCTGTTCCAGTTTAAGGTCATGCCGTTTGGCCTTCATGGGGCCCCTGCGACTTTCCAGAGGCTGATGGACAAGGTCCTCCAGGACTGTGATGATTACTGTGCTGCTTACTTGGACGACGTGGTGATCTACAGCCACTCCTGGGAGGAGCACATACAGCATCTTAGCAGAGTCCTGGGGAAGATCCATGATGCAGGCCTCACGCTTAACCTCCTGAAGTGTGAGTGGGCAAAACAGGAGACAAAGTACCTGGGTTACCAGCTGGGTAAGGGTGAAGTTCGACCTCAGGTGGACAAAGTGGAGTCCATCAGGAACAGCCCTCAACCCAGAACCAAGACACAGGTGAAGTCCTTCCTAGGTCTGGCAGGATGGTACCGGAGATTCATTCCGCAGTTTTCGACCATCGCTGTCCCTCTGACCAACCACACTTCAAAGGTGGCCAGCAACCCTGTGAAGTGGACTGAGGAGTGTGAGGAAGCCTTCAGGATACTGAAAAAACGACTGTGCTCATTCCCTGTTCTCCAGACCCCTGATTTTCAGAAGAGGTTTCTCGTGCAGGTGGACGCTTCGGCTGTGGGAATTGGAGCTGTACTGGCCCAAGGGGAGCCAGGAGAAGAGCTTCCTGTACTGTACCTGAGTCGGAAGCTGTTGCCGAGGGAAACCAGGTATTCGACAATCGAGAAGGAGTGCCTGGCTATAAAGTGGGCCCTAGATAGCCTCCGTTACTACCTTCTTGGGAGGGAATTTGACCTGCACACAGACCACAGAGCACTGACCTGGATCCAGACCATGAAGGACCGGAATTCTCGTGTGACCAGGTGGTATCTGGAGCTCCAGCCCTTCAGGTTCTCTGTCCGTCACAAGGCAGGAAAAGAAAACGTCACGGCGGACTACCTATCCAGGCTCCCGAACCTGGTCGCTTCAGGAGAGGAGGAAGGTAATGTGACGTAGAAGTCCGTCACTGGCCGCGGGCAGCATTTGGTACCTTAACGCACACACATTCATTACTCCTCCCTGCTCCATTATCAGACAAGTTAACAATGTGGGTCGACACACAAGTTAACTTCTCTATCTTAGTACATACATTTCACACTTACGTCAGTAACCGGTTAGGGTATAAAGAAATAAACAGACAAGTGTTCATATTTAATATAAGCAATATTTATTATACTTAGATGTTATGGATGAGCGCATTGTTTGTTCTGTTCCTCTCTCTCTCCATCGCTGTAGCTTCGGGGTATGCTGGATAAGGACCCGAGCTAAGGGAATTGGGCTTACTTTGTAGTGCCTGTCCGGAATGGCTCATTAATGTAAATGGGCATATTGGAAGACACTGTCAGTAGTGTCATTTTGTAAATGTTATATTGTGATGTTGTTTCATAAAGTGTTGCAATGTATATATTTTGGTATGTGTAGATAAATGGAAACTGTAGGTTGAATAGGTAATTGCTTAATTAATTAGTGTTAATTGTTCTGAGGGGAGGGGCTACCCCTACAAAAGGAGCCTCTCTTTCAGTTCATTGAGAGGCATTTTGGATTGAGCTGTGGGTGGGGCAGCTTTGTTTTTAAGCTGTCCCATAAGGTATACGTTTGATGGCAGTACTGTTGTTTTTGTTCCGGAATCACTATGTAAATAAACACCTTTGCACAGAAGAACTTTTGCGGCTCCGCCATCTTTTTATTTTTTATAGAGGTTAGGTTTTCCAGTTTAGCCTTCTGGCCTACTCTACGTGACAAATACGCAATGAAAGCAATTGTGCTGATTATAGACACTTAATAGCGCGTTTTTAAGTTTCAAAAGATTGCGACCCCCCCCCCACCCTTTTCCTCACAATGGTTTGCTCCACTGGCAAGGTAACAGAGGGGTCATAGCCACTGTCTGAAAGGCACTCAATGAACGTAACTGACGTGAGGTTAATCCAGTCAATCGCGCACACACACTAGCTGAATATGCAGAGCTAGCGCGCAAATATTAACTATTAAGCTAGCTAGTACCTATTCCATTTATGTGGCCTTGTCAAAGATGGAATCTTTGCTATCGTCAATTTATTCCAAGATCAGCATGCAGATGATGTAAGTTAGTGCTTCAAAGTCCCTGTGATAAGGTTTGCGATAAACTGAAGTCCAAACTGAACAGAACTACACTCTCTTCTACCATTGTCTTAAATATATTTAATGGTCTCGTTGCAAAAGCTAAATTGTCGCAAGGGAACTTTAATTTATTTATTTTATTTAACCCATGTAGCAAAGATTATAGCAAACACCACTGAAACTGAATTGGTGCTCGCTAGCTTTGCAAAATCAGCTATTGTTGGAAGCCAGCCAATATGAAACAAAATATTAAAATTACAAAAGGTTGCAGCATATGTTGTGTAAATGGTGAACTCATACAGCTGTCAACTCTTGTCATTTTAATCCGTTTCACATTTGCTAGCTACCTTTTAGATCGAAGCCCAAATAGAATGATAAAAGATAAGATGATAGAAGCCCATCTCCTACTGTAAATAACCTACATACTGTGTGTGTGTGTGTGTGTGTGTGTGTGTAGCCAGCCAGCCAGGTAGAAAAATGGCAGAAAAATAAAAGACGGACATCAGAGTATTTTTCAGTACACCAAAACGCAAAGTAAGAACCCTAGTAGCCTAATATCTCAAAGACTAGTTGATAAAATGTTCATAAGAAATAAATGAAATTCTAATGGAAATGTTTCAGAATGTCATTAGGCAGAGCAGGCAACAGATGGCACACAGACAGCAGAGTTGGGGACAGATATGCAGGGACAGACTGGCAGAGACGGAGTCTCAGGTAAGTTTGTTGAGTCTTTGTTTGGCAACATTATGAAAGGTTCTCAATTTTTTTGACTTGTAAAATAGGAACATAATTGGAAAATGCCATGGATACCCCCACTCTCAACTTAAACTGGTGACTGAACTACGATTTGTTAAAGGCAATGGTATTGCGGTTGTGAGTAGTTGTGTAGTTTTGGGTACCGGTAGTTAGGAGTACGGAAAACATCTTATTTCTTTGGTTCCTCATATTACCATATTACAATGTAGGCTATGTGTTACAGCACTACTTTTGGTGTCCCCCTCAGGAATTGCTCTTGAGAAAATTTCATGTAATTGTCCCCCCCAAAGTTGATATCAGATTTTCGCCCCTGGGCGAGTGTGGTTTCCAATCAGAGGCAGGTGTCTTTCGTGGTCTCTGATTGGAAGCCATACTTAGGCAGCCTGTTTTCCTTTGGGTTGTGTGGGTGGTTATTTTCTGTATAGCCTGTGTGCCTTATGGAACTGTTTCGTCGTCTGTTTATTTGGTTTTGAGTGTTCTTTTCTAAACAAAGAAGAAAGATGAGCACTATACCCGCTGCATTTTGGTCATCGTTCATCGATGCCTGTGACAGTGATAGAAAACTGAGGATGGATCAACTACATTGTAGTTACTTCACAATACTAACCTGAATGACATAGTGGAAAGGAAGTTTGTACAGAATAAAAATATTCAAAAACATTCATCCTGGTTGCAATAAGGCACTGAAGGCACTGAAAAGAATGTGGCAATGAAATTGACTTTATGTCCTGAATACAAAGCCTTATATTCGGAGCAAATCCAACAACAAATAACTGAGTACCACTCTTCAAATTTTCAAGCATGGTGGTGGCTACATGCCTGTCATCGGCAAAGATGTTTATGATGAAAAAACAGAATAGCGCTAAGCACAGGCAAAATCCTAGAGGAAAACCTGGTTCAGTCTGCTTTACAGACACTGGGAGATATTCAACTTTTAGCAGAACAATGACCTAAAACACAAGGCCAAATACACACTGGAGTTGCTTACCAAGGCAACATTGAATGTTCGCCCTAGTTAGTTTTGACTTAAATCGGCTTGAAATTCTATGGCAAAACTTAAATGGCTTTGTAGCAATGATCAACAACCAACTTGACAGAGCTTGAAGACTAACATGCAATCCTGGTGTGCAAAGCATTTAGAGACTTACCCAGAAAGACTCTCAGCCCGAATTAACATGTATTGACTCAAGAGGTTGAATACTTACGTAATCAATAAATCAATCGATCTATCTATACACTTTTATGACCTTTTTTTATACAAATGTTAGAATTGGAAATATCCTTTTACATAAGGCGTTCTGTGTGGGTCCATTATTGACATGTTCATAAATGTAATGAACCTGAAAACCAAATCATACAGTGATTTAGGCATTAAATACTGCCACAAGCCTCCTTGTCTACATTTATATCCACACCAAGGAGTCACTTGTAGTAAAAGGATTGCCTTGTTGAATTTGCCAATGAACAAAAGCACAGCATAATCCTGACGCCAAAGCTTTCGGGAGACACTTGGTGCGAGTGGGGAGACAGAACAGACAAGGCAAACGTTCCAATGCTGTTCCAATGCATGGTGAACTTAAACCATCTTTACCTCGTCAGCACAGTAAAAGAAAAACAATTAAAACATACATGTACATTATTCTGTGGCTAGAGTGTAGTTGAACCACAAAGACACAAACCAATTGAAGAAAAATAGTCAGAAAACCAGATTCGTGACTCCCCAGTTTTGCTTCTGGAGCAAAGTAAGAAGCATGTGATACATAAGAACCCATTCCAGTGCTGCATCTCAGTAGTTCAACGTGTCCTTCTCTCCTTCCCTTCATGTGTACTGATCTTTAAGAATTGAACAGGTCAATTGGAAACAACAGCTTTCACCTATCCAGTGTCATAAGATATGTGCATATGAAGGAAAAGACACAACCAGAAGCCACTTAGCTACTATTAGGACTCAATCCTGGAATGTGCTCCAAACGTCTCAGATATCTCCCTTCATAACACCTACAAGTCTAGGTGGACTTGAATGTGTATAATTTAACCGTTTTTAATCTTGTCCTTTCAAATGGTCAATATAGAAATCAAACAAGGAAACAAGACTTCTTCGATTGGAACTCAAACCAGTGGTGAATCTCAAAAGTCCTTCCTCCAGTCTTCTCCCCACCCTCTCAAAACATCATGGGGAAGCAAGGAGAGCATGGTTTTTTTATCTAAGGCCAGTATGCTAGGACAAAATAATCTGCAGATTTCTCATGCTAGTGACTAGTTGGAGGCAAATGATCGTGCAGAGACAAAGGATTAAGCTGTCAAAAGCTGACCAACTCCAGTTATTTGTGTAAGTACAATAGAGTGCCACAGTATGAGTCATAATACCCATAAAACATAGCGGTCAAACAAGAAATGGTTCCAACCGTCTTTCCACCATAGGAAATTTTAGAAACACTTAAAATAAGGGATGTGTTTCATGAAGGTTTACCCTTGTGTGACGTTTCAATAACAAGTGTAAATATCTGTAGAAAAAGGTTACTTATCAATTTAGTTGCTTGCATTTAGCCCCCAAAAATGAAATGCTAATTATCTGCTAATGTGGCTATCACAAAGAACTACAAACGCCATGATGATCTGGACGCGACTGCCGAGGCAAAGGTAAGAACTAACTATGTTAGCTAAATTTAGACATGAATAAATTGGCAAAATGTCTTTAAATTGACAATTCAGAGAGTTCAGTAATATGTTTCACCTCAAAGAAAAGTGGCATGTTTAAATATGAGATGAGGGCAAGCAGTTCAACACAGGTAGGTCACATTCACCATTTTGGGCTGCATATTATGGTCTATTATGACATCACATCCACATAAGTGTGTGAGATTCTAGAAGTCTCATTATTTATGAACATATTATGATGTCAAAACTGATCAATAAATTCCAAATGTTCTGTTTGAACATTCTGGTGTCTGATCGCTGAAAATAGAACACTAGTATCCAAGACAATCAAGCAGATTCCTCCTGAGATATAGTTAACACAGTAGATCACCATAAAATATAGAAAGGGCTACTAGACTACAACTTAGTTGCAGAACGAGGTTAGAAGAAGGCCACTGTCAATCTCCTTGATGATGAGGAGATTCTTGCAGCCGCTAATGGAAGATAATTCTTTAACAGGGAACCTTGGAGCTGCCAGTAGCAACTCCGTTCAGCCTGCCCTGCCATCTCAACCCAAGGCCAATGAGAAGCTTCCAGCGCTCAAACAAAACAGTTTAAATACCTCCACAATACCAGTACTGGAGTTGACTGAAGAAAGAAAGGATGCTCTGCAGCGACTTGCCAGTTTGAAGGCTGTGGAAAAGAAACCACATCCTCCCTCCAGAATCCCAGTACTTCAGAAGAAGAGGTCCATCTGCAATTGGAAGAGTCAAGGACTGCATGTAGCTCCAACATCTCAGCAGTCAGGGAAGGCTACTGTTCTTCCCATCCGGAAGCCACTGCAACCCATCCGTACCAAGAGGGATCAAACATGCGTGGTGAAAGACATCTACCTCCATAGTGCCAAGCCATTGAAGGCAGTCCATGAAGCCAATATGGTCGCCAAGATGCCACTGCCTCCCATTAGAGCTAGTCACTGTGCCGAACAATTATGCCAAGAAGAAGCCATTCCAGCCAGTCAGACCAGAGGGCAGCCCTCGTCCTGCTTACAGAAGGCAGGTTGTGAAGAAACACGTTCAGATCAAGACTCAGACCCTAACTGTACAGGATCTACCGCCATGCCCCGATGAGATGGTATGGGACGTCTTTAACTCAGAGGCTGAGCAGGTGATGGCATATATGAAGGCCAAGCTGATCAGTGTCACTCAAGAATTGAAACTGATTAAAAGTGTTGCCAAGATGGATGCTCAGGCTTTGGAGGAGAAAAACGCGAAAGTGCGGTTGGGGAAAAAGGTGGAGAAGTTCATCCAGGAGATCTGCCTGATGAAGGTGGATTCTGACCTATGGGAGATGATAAGAGATAACGAAGAAGAGGAAGAAAGGATTAAAGAGGTGAGGAGAAATGGAGAAGAAAGCAGTGTGGCAAGTAAGCCAAAGGAGACAGCCACGAGATACACTGTTAGCAAGCCAAAGGAAGTCAAGAAGGGTTTGAACATGGAAGAGAAAAAGGAGGACAGACAGGTAAAGTAGCTTGACATTCCAAAGCAATGCTAACTGCTGATCTAGTGTAGTGTTGGTGATCACGTGCGTTTGTATCAGAGGAGGCTGATGGGAGGAGTTATAGGAGGATAGGATCGTTGTAATGGCTGGAATGAAATGAATTGATCGGAATCAAACGTGGTTTCCATGTGATTGATGTGTGTGATACCATTCCTTTTGTTCTATTCCAGCCATTACAATGAGCCCATTATAATGAGCTCCTCCCTCCAGCCTCATCTGGTTTGTACATATAGTATATCTTGTCTTTGTTGCCCAGCTGCCCATTATTTGGCCCATCTGATAACATCCATTCATTCAGGTGGTGTTGAAACGTCGATTTGGGATGAGTGCAGTCAACTCCAAGCTGAATCAGTGTGAGCACTGCGGCCGGTGCTTTGATCCTAGCCGCCTGGAGAAACACAGTGAGATCTATGCCAAGCTCTCCTCCAAGAGCTCTAGACGAGGGGTCTATGACTCCACCATGCACCGTCTCAAAGGCACTGTACTGGCTGGCTACGTGAAGCGATCCGTGATGTGATGCACCAAGGGACCTGAGTCTGTCACTCTTTCTTATTTTGTATTGAACAGACAGACATACAGTGACTGATAAACCACCTGCTGCCCAAATGAGGACTTCTACCTTGGAATCTGTGAGGGTTCCAATAAGAGGCAGTACTACTAGGAGGCAGTATTGTATCCAGAAACATCTAAACCAACAGTGTTCTGCAGTTCCTCAAATCTACAGAAAGACCTGTATAAAACACCTCAATAAAATCAAATCCAAACACTCATCTAAATCATTCTGTCAGATGTGTTACTAGTGCAGGAAAATAGAATAAATTAAATATTAAGAAACAAGGGAACGTATTTGTGAAATCTGAATATTAAAAGGAGTGATTTTGTTTCATGCGTTTTAAAAAAGAAAGATCAACTAATTAATTTAGTTGTATAACTTACCAAATTTACACAAATAACTGAAGTTGGTCAGCTTTTGACAGCTTTATCCTTGGACTGTCGACATAATCCATAGATGATTACAATTATAATTCTATGATATCTGCTAGACTAGTTGACTGACCTGTAGTGCAGGCAGAATCCCGTGTCTCCCTTCTCCACCTCCTCCTTGAACTGCTGCACACAGTCCAGGAAGGCCACCATGGCATGGTCAAACTTGTTGTCCCAGAAGAAGCGCAGGCCCCCTGTACAGTACAGTGGTAGCTCCTACACACGCAAGAAGAAAGAGAGAGTGGAATGTACCATATACAACATGGCCTATTCACTGGGGTTGGCTTCGGCCAGTCTAATGAGCATTGGAAAATAGTTCACTCTTTTTTTCACAGCTTATTAAAAAAGGTTTGTTTGTCTCCATATAGTAGCCAGTGGTAAGTGTGTTCATGTACTGGACCTGTTAGTTCGAGACCTCACTTGTTGGTAACAACCATCACACCTCCTCATCCATGCTTCACGATGGGAACCAAACATGCAGAGATCATCCGTTCACCTACTCCTCGTCTCACAAAGACACGGCGGTTGGAACCAAATCTCAAATTTGGACTCAACAGACCAAAGGATAGATTTCCACCGGTCTAATGTCCATTTCTCGTGTTTCTTGGCCCAAGCAAGTCTCTTTTTCTTATTGGTGTCCTTTAGCAGTGGTTTCTTTGCAGCAATTTGACTATGAAGGCCTGATTCACGCAGTCTCCTCTGAACAGTTGATGTTAAGACGCGTCTGCACTGCAAAAATTGAAATCTAAGTAAGATTAAATATCTTAAATACTGGCAATATATGCTTGTTTTTGGTCTGACAAGATATTTCTTCTTATCAGCCAGTTTGTATGTTGGAGCATTTCACTTGTTTCAAGCTTTTTTGTCCTTAATTATCTTAAGATAATATAACTTGTTACTGAGATTGTGTTATTGGTTCTGAGTAACGTAATGCTCAAAACTAAAAATACCAGAATTATAAAGCTGTTTCATCAACACTGACAAGTACAGAACTGCTTTGTCAAAGTCAGAATTTCTTATTTCAAGCATCTTATCCTTTTCATCTCTTCACATATTAAGAACAGATAATGACCAAATGGAATTCAGTTTTATTGTAAATCATACACACAGCACAGCAATCATGTAGACAAAATACAGTACAGAACAAAGACAGTACACTTTTCATATCTGGGGAACACACTGAGTCATTTGAAGTGTTGTACAATTCTATTACTTCCCCAAGATGGTATTTGACTTGTACATAAGTTTGGCTCTTGTTGCTAATTGTGTAATGAGAGGTAAAATCAACCAGCTTTTCAGCATCCACTAACTCAGTGGCCTGTGCAAAGTGTGGGACCTCAACTTGATAAGACATGATGTTTCTATCAAAGTGTATAGTTTGAAATGGTTGATATTCCAAAAAATAAAGCCTAGAATCAACAAGAAATATGTTTTTGACCAGTCCAAATTCTGCATATTACCATTCAGTACTTTGGCAAAGATCATGGACTTCTGATTTATGTATTTTATTTGTATTGATTACAAGCCATTTGAGTGATACAGCATGGTTTACTTCATTGAAACCTAGGAAGCCCCTCAATTTTCCACGTAAATATTGTAGATCTTTAACCTCTGATACAGGTCCCATCTCCCTTTCATTTGAAAAAACTGGGTGCATTGAACTGTCTACATTTTGGCAGCTTTCATATATTTGGTTCTGATTGATCAAAGACTTGCAAATATTTTTTTAAATTGAGCTTGGAAGCCCATTGTTTAAAGAAACAATGTTTAGACTCGAACCGCATACACATATGTCTAACCATTGGACCCAATGACTTTATCTGTGATGGCAAATGTATCATATAATGCTGTTTAGGTGTAACATTGCGGTCTGGAAAAAGCTCCTTCCAATACTTCAAATGATTTACAATGAGTAACTTCAACCTAGACACGGTCACAATGGAAAGAACAGGTGCAAATACTATCTGTACAATCTCTATTAGCTCAATTGTCAGTCGTATATATGCATTGACTTCCAAACTCTCCAAAACAAATGACAATAACCTTAGCAGGACAAGCATTTGCCCAGATGACTGTTTTAGTTTTCCATCACTTGACGTTAATGTACTAACAGAAATTGGGGATGGCCGATCGCTAACATCTAGAGGGGAATAAGAGAAACCAAGAATAGCAGAATTCACTGAGTCCAGATCAATCTGTCATGACACAACAAGATGATTCAAAATACATTGGGGCTATGCCCTCCATAATTACATGCATAATGTCTTGCGGAGTTTGTTGTATGATATCAAAGGCTGAGAATTCAACTAACTTGCTCCTTCTATTGATCCCATATGTTGTTCTCAGGCTGTTGCGAAGCAAGTCAGTCTGTGCCTTTTCTATTTCATCACACTGTCTGACATGCTTCTCCAATGTCCTTTCAGTATATGCATCCTCATTGAAGTGTGACTGCATGTCCTCAAAAGAACACTCAGTGTCTGCACTTACAGTAGGCAAAGCCCACACCCTCTGAACCCTGCTAGTTCATGTTGTGCCAGGGTGTCTCCAGAGAGAGAGACCATGGCACCATATATCGTTTTCTCGCCGTTAATAGTTAGCATTTTAACCCCACTGTACAATGAATGCATCCATGTCTTCCATGATTCTATTCAATATTACATCTACACCAGATTGACAGAGGTCTGCTGATCTAGCCATGGCAAGTAGCCTGATAGCAGCCAGTTTAGACCTGTATTTTGGATTTATATTTCCTAGGGTGTAGTACACCATTAACAACTTGTTTTTTGATGCAAAGGATCCTAGTGGATTACAGATCTCTATTTCATCCGTGTACAGAACAATCTGCAATGCATTTGGTTTCTCTGAAAATAAGGGATGTGATTTTAGAAGAGCACCATCAACAATGTCATGAAAAAAACTTGCCCTGCACATCTGGGGTCCCTTTTCAACCATAGACAGAATCCTTGGGTGTGATAAGAACTGCTCTAGACTTTTGACTAATGGTACATAATAAAATAATTTGTCTTTGATGAAAATGTCTTTTGATCCTCCACATTTCATCCTGCATATGGTTCAGGCAATTGGAATTTCCTCTGCGTCCAAACAGCTTCTTAATAACACTGTCCTGTCTAAATGTTGTTGCAACGCCAGCAAAAGGGTCAATGAAATTGTCAAATATATCCATTGCATCTTTTTCAAGTTGACCTGATGTGCTTCCTGAATGCTTCTTTAGCACTGCCTCCATCTGCTTCCTGAGGTTGTCCAATAGTGATGATTGATACTGCTGTACCCCAGCAACAATGTCATTCACACCTTTCTGAAAATGAGACAGTGAGAGAGGTGGGAATGTCATCAATCATGGAGGTTGGAACACACCATCATGTATACCTATGATATTCAGGTTTTCTTATGACATATTCATTAACATAAGGACATAAGGGATCAACAATAGTAAGGTAGACAACCTAGCACTGAGAATGAACTCAACCATCACTGAACCACTACAAAATTATCTGCATAATGTAACAAACCAAATGCTCTGCTTACCTGTGAGAGAAGATGCTTGGCTCTGGTATTTATCACAAAAGCAGTGGCATGTGTTGTCAGATTCTAAAAGAATGTTGACATTGAATGTAGTATCCTGAGGCTGGACATTACAAGTTCATGACAAGTATAATGTTTGTGACAGGAGAAGTGGTTGCGAAGACTGACTATGAATGCTATTAGTAAATCTAAGTACTTAAAAAAATATGGTACATTTCAGTAGATTGCCACCAACGGAGTAACTTACTTGTTGCACTGTAACAGCTCCATGTTGGTCAATGCCCCTTTGCCCATCATCTGAGTCAGATGGATGGAGTTGCTGATCAGTGATGCTGGAGTTAGCTAGAAGACTGTTGTCCTGTGTACCACACATCAAAGAAACAGATGATTATTTGAAATTGTATTTAGTGTCACCAATAGTGCTATTTAAGTGTTTTGTTCCTATTTATCATCGATTATTTTCACATCAACCCAGCTTTAGCCATAAGAGTCATTATGGCTACAATGATCGAATAGCCTAATGGACAGTATGATTTTGGTCCGTGTATCGTCTGTTCATTAAATTATTTTTTTAAATCCAGAGAACAAAAAAAATGCTAGCTAGCTACTTACTTGTTCCGGTGGTGCTTGGCTTTCCTCCGATGGCTGTTCATCTGGTCGGGTGCAATCAAGTAGGTGTTGAAGGTGGTTTCTCTTTACATGATGGAAGGAATTGTACACTATATTCCTCAGAGCATCCGTCAATACCACAGAGCAGCCAGAAATCAGGGCTGCCACTGTGAAATCTATTGATATGGCTCAATAACAGTTTTAATGAAAAAGTAATAAAAACGCAGCAGATAACGCACCGTCAAAGCATCTTGAACGTTACTAAACGCAAGTAAAACGTTCCCACTGCTTTCGATGAAAAGGGCGGAAAGAAGTGAAAATGATGTTCAGTATTTATAATAAAACCAAGTAATTTATTGGAGTAGAGAACAACACCACTGGGACTTTTAACTATACATGTATCACTCCGCTTTACAGGTGTTCTAATAACCGTTAATTACATTAACAATCGTTCTCTATCTTAAATTGTAACAAACTTCGCACCGCAAATATGAACATATTTCCACAAATAACATTTGAGTTAAATGATGAATGGTCGTCAGGAGAGGACGGTAACGTGTAGACCTACACAAAGTAGCAGTATCAAGCTAGTGTGGAGGAAAATGTATATGTGTTGCTTGGCAACAGTCCAGTTCCAGACCAGTTGGGGAACTATGTGTGTTGGCGGAGCCAAATAAACGATGAAATAAATAAACAAATCATAATCTGATGTCGCGTATTACTGTTAACTAAGAAATTGCGCTTGTAGAAGTGTTGTATAAAAGCAATATCACACTCGAGGTCGTGCTGTTATACTGAATATTATTAACTTTGGCCTGCGGCCTCGTACCTACGACCGAATCACAGCCGTGCTGATATTCAGCACTCCCTCTCGTGTGATATTGCTTAACTGACGTACGTTCATCACATTATCTAGCTAAATAAGAGAGGCCTAAAAAACTAAAAAGTCAAATACGGTCCAAATCTTTCATTCATCTAACAGCACCATGAATGAAGATGGAATGGATGACACATATCCAGGCATGGACCATATATCAACCGCAGTATTAAAAGGTAATGTTCATTTGTTTACACCCGTCTACCTTTCTCCTTAGCAAGCTAAAGTTAGCTAACGTTCATTTGAATTGGAAAGTTGGCAAACCAAGTTAGCATGCTAATTTTAACTAGGTAACGTTGCCTTTTTTGCAGTTAATAACTGCACGAACGGCCATTCGTTGAAAAAACTTGAACTTTGGTTAGATTGAGTGCTTTAGTGCCAGAAATAGTGTTAATGAGGTGTAAATGTGCCCTAATGACTGACACCGTCGATTATTTAGCTTCGCCGTCTTTGGCGCCCTTTCTATTGACAATAGAAAATCAATAGAAATGGCGCCGAAGACGGCGAAGCTAAATTATCGATGGTGTCAGTCATTGTCTACAATCTTAGCTAGGCAAGCAAAGATTAACTAAGGTTTTCAATATGGGAGACAATTTAGCGTTAACGTTAGTTTCATTAGCTTGCACTATCTTTTGGTTTAAAGTAATTGACTTAAACGTTCATGATATACTAGTAAACTCATTTTGTTAGCTAACATGAGCTATCTTGGTAAATCATTCCTGCATTAACTGGAAAGGGAAGACAGCATGCTAATGTCTCATAACCTATATCAACCTGACACTTTGCGTCTATAAACTATGATTTAGTTGCTAATTACTTAACTATTTTCCATGTGGTTTCATGTATTTTTTAGCTGCTAATATAAGCACAGACATGCTGCCCAGCCTCTAAGGAGGATTTACATGATCTCTTTCCCGGTCCAGAGCACTTCTTCAGAAGGAGAACCATTTGGAGATTTACTCATGGTGATAATGAGGTCATGTTAGATTTTGACATTTGGGAGACATTTAATCTAACCATGCAGACAGTGTTTCCTGTTATCAAAGTAGCATTTCCTGGCCATCATTACAATACATGTATCTACAGATCTACTTGTTTTGGTGTTTGCTGTTAGGTTGTTGTTACAGTGTGGTGTTCTTTGCCTTCATAATTACTATAGAATAAATGTATGTCTTATACAGGGTGAAGAATCAGACCTGTGTAGACCAGGCACCTCCTCTGGGACCTGGAGAGATCCCCACTATCTAGATGCAGCACCCCAGAGGTTGAACAGTTGGGTGGTAAGTACACAAATTGAAATAGTGGATAGTGTTTCCTTATAAATGCAACTTCTACTACTACTGTAAATGAGGGACTAGAAACCAAGTGACTATTTAGTCTTCAGTGTTTCCTGTGGAATGAGAGGTTTGTGGTGGTAGTACCAGCGGAATCACTGGTCTTAATTTCAGTCTACATTTTTAAATGTTAATTGGTGAGGTTTGTGATGTTTTCTGGCATCAGAAACTACTGAGAGGCCTACAGAACCAGGCGAGACATTATAAAACTCTACAGGAGACGTACAAAACCAAGGCCAGACCCAACCAGAAGGATGTTTCCAGCTCCTGGACCTTGAATTCCAAGCAAGACGGGCCTTCATCGACTCTGATGCTACTAAGGAGCAGGACAGGCCTACCAAGATACTTCAAGGGTATCCCTGCTTCAGAGAACTGGATCATGTAAGCAAATGTATTCATTTTAAGTAGGCCTATGCTTCTTTATCCTGGTTAACACCAGACCAAATCTCAAATGAGATGCGGTGTGGGAACTGAGCAGCGTGAGAAGCCATAGCAGAGACGGGGGTAAACTACTTCGGGCAAATGTAAAACAGTGAGCTCGCGAGAATTCGGTCTGGTTGTCTGTCATGTTATGGATGAACTCCGGCGGATCCTCGATCGAGGGAACTGCTTTATACCTGAACTGAAGACCTGCTGGGGGACCTTTTACAACAAGGCACAGTTTTATGTAGTGTTCAAAAAGGTAATGAAGCCACCGCTGCTGGACAAAGGTAATTACTGGCTCTGTTGACAATGGAGAATCCCATGAACGGATTCATTTTTGTTTAAATAACTGGCTGCAGTAAATCAAATGAAACTATTTTTGTTTTTAACAGTGAAGCACTCAATCGCTATGATGAAGGCTTTACCAGATATATTCCCATCACCTGTGGCTCCACCGAAGAAGTTAGGACATGCAAGTGAGGCTATGCTTCACATCCTTGAGGTAAGAAATGTGTGCATGTATTAGAATTTTCATTACTTAACCATAACATACAAAAAGTGTGAATTGTCTTTGTTGTCATTTTTGTTTTTCTCTTTGTGTTTGTGTCAGTCTGCAGAAGACCCCAACATCTTTCTTCAGGAGAGACTACTCTTCAGCCCTGTCGTGATTATCTGCGAAACCAACTGCGTACTGGCCATTGGAACCATGCCTGTGGTGACCTTCCCAAAAGAGGACATCTATGCCAGCGTGACGTATCTCATGGCGCGTTATTACGCCTTTCACCTCACATATCCCAAGTGCATAGCCACACTCCTCTCTGTGCTGCAGACAGAAGTCCTCTCGTACGCCATCCACGACCGGGACGTGACTTCTTCATATAAAAAGGTTATGGCCGAGTGGAAAAAGTTCATTACTGACTAGGGTTACACAATAATAATAAAAATCATTTCTGGTCCCAATAACAGAACTGTGTGTACTGGCCCATCCAAGAACCGATCCGATAACCTTTAAGAAGTTAAAAAAGAAAATTAATCTAATTTCTTTTCACTTTATTGAGGACTCAGTATATCCAGAGGCTGATATGGGCAGAACAAAAGATGCAAAAACAACAATGGCCATTGGTGGTCAAGGTGAAAATGTAAGACCAATGGGAAGATACCAAACATAACAGTGCTTTAAACCTTCTTATAATAAACAACAAACACCCTGCCTATTTATTAAGCAAGCCAATCTCATTTCTAGTAGTAGTACAAGTACATTTATCTTAGTGAGGATTAATTATTTTAAGCACAATATGCTATTTTTCTGTAAATTCCTTGGCATATTGTAACGATTGCAGTAGTGGGTGTGGAGTCAGGCGCAGGAAACAGGAGTAGTTGCTAACGGGCTTTTAATGAATTGCACCATAAAAGAAAAGTACACCCACGAAAACACAACTGGGTGTGATCCAACAAACACAATGATCCAATAACACGTACCACTGCATCAACAACAGTCGACAACAGAAAGTAAGCCCGCACACAGAACAGGTGGGGAAACGGGCTTAAATACTCAACTAAACACTAATCATATACAGGTGCAAACAATCAAGACAAAACCAACAGAAAAGGGAAAAAGGGATCGGTGGCAGCTAGTAGGCCGGTGACGACGACCGCCACCCGAACAGGGAGAGGAGTCACCCTCGGCAGGAGTCGTGACACATATTGCCTTATTTCAAGACGATTGCAATAGCATTGGATTCTAAATTTAAGCACATTTTCCTACATATTGAGAAGATAATTCTTAAATATTTTCTTTGTATCCAGACAAATGTACTTGTTTTTAGTGTAGCTGTACTGGTTTTAAGAAATATTTACTAAACATACAGCCTTATTTCAAGATGATGGCACTAGCATTTTCTAAATTTAAGCACATTTTCCTACATATTCAGAAGATTATTCTTAAATATTTTCTTTGTATCCAGACAAATTACTTGTTTTTAGTCGAAACGCACTAGGTTTAAGATATCTGTGCGTTCTTTGAGACTAGATATTTTTACTTGTTTAAAACATCTTGGCAAGTAAAATTTTCCAGTTCTGTTAGCAGATAATTTTGCTTATTGTCACGACTCCTGCCGAGGGTGACTCCTCTCTCTCCCTGTTCGGGTGGCGCTCGGCGGTCGTCGTCACCGGCCTACTAGCTGCCACCGATGCCTTTTTCCTTTTCTGTTGGTTTTGACTTTATTGGTATCACCTGTGTTCCATTAGTGATTAGTTGGGTACTTAAGCCCGTTTCCCCACCTGTTCTGTGTGCGGGCTTTATTCTTTCTTGCACTGTGTATTGTGTAAGTGGAATGTGTTTTTGGGTCATTGTATTTTCATTACACCCTGTTGTTATTTTGGGTGTATACTCTCTTTGATGGTGCATTTATTAAAGCACGATAGCAAACGCTCTTGTTTCCTGCGCCTGACTCCACACCCACTACATCAAGCGTTACACTTATTTAAGGTAATATTTCCTGCATTTTTATTTTTTGTTTTGTTTTTGAGAGCTGACTTTTTGCAGTGTATGTTGATTTGTTTAACCCTTTTGGGTTACTACATGATTCCAAATGTGTTATTTCACAGTTTTGATGTGTAGACTATTATTCTGCAATGTAGAAAATAGTTTAAAAATAGAAAAGCCCTTGAATGAGTAGTGTGTCCAAATGTTTATCTGGTTCTGTGTGTGTGTATCTACCTATCTATCTGTCTATTGGGGGATTGGAAATGATGCAGACAATTACATTGATGGAAGCCACAATCTATATGCGATATTAAAGCTGATCTACCCCCTAAAAAACAAATAAACATCTCACTTCGGTGCCTTTATCTCTCTCTCCGTCAGGCCTTCATCCGCCTTTACCTCGCCTACCACAAGGAGGAGCGCATCGACGTGCTGCAGCTGGCCCAAGACCCCTTCCTCATGCCCCCCTTCCGCAAGGCCCTGGCCACCGGTCCTGGGCCGTTGGCATCGGGCTCCACGCCCTCCACCTCCAGCGCATACACAGCAGTGCCTCGAACTGAGGCGCCCAACACCATCCCAGAGGGACCCTGTGGGGGCCACATTACTCAAACGCCCTCCCTTCTAGATAGGGGGATGGGGGAAGGAGGATGGAGGGGGTAAAAACAGACTAAAGGATGGAGGAGGAATATCTGACGTGCCCTCCCTATCCTCACCCCTCCTAAGACATGAAGGGGCAGTGCCAGTCTATGGCTTGTCTGTAAGACCCAATGGCTGTACATGTACACACCCCTGCCACAATGAAGAGAAAGACCTTGCTTGGCCTGTCCAGTGGGCTGCATCACAGGGTCATAGGAAAACGGACTGAAGTCACAGTATGTTGTGTGTATGCATACCTGTTTTCGGGAAAACGAAAGAGCTCAAATCAAATTGTATTTGTCACATATATGTGTTTAGCAGATGTTATTGCGGGTGTAGCGAAATGCTTGTAAGCTAGAAGCATTGCAGCCCTATCTGTCGGCACCATTTTCTTACGTATCCATTCCATTTGATATTTTGAGAGAAAGGCTTTTTTATAAATTATTGCTTGAGTTGTATCATAAGTTGAACTCTATATATTTCCCAATAATAGAATCAATTGCCCCCCTCCCTCTTTTTGAAGGGCACAAATGAAGGGGGAGTTTCTATTTTTGATGACCAAAGTTGAAGGCATGCCTGGCTGATACAACAATGTTACGTTTTACACACGTCTAACTGTCAAGTGAAAGAAAGAAATAATTTTCACTAGGATCATCACTTTTAACTGATTTGATCAGATTTAAATATTTTCTTGGATATTGGACTGGGAGTTTACTTTGTTATTTGGATGGTTGTCCATCTTTTTTTCATGAGGCTTTCCCCCAAAATGGAGAGGGAGAGACTTAATAGAAATGCATATAAACCATTTAACCGACTTTTGGTATAACTTTGTGGTTCGTTAGCAAGGAGTTACGTCAAAGATAATTCTCATTCATTGCAAATTGTGCAGTGTAACATTCTAAATTCCAACATGACTTAAATAATAGCAAAGTTATTTAGTATATTGTTAAACATGATTTCACGCTTGAGCATAGGTGTGTTGTTTACCAGAGAAAAGCAGAATAGCCTAACTGGTAATACTCAAATATACACAGCCATACAGAGCTAGCTACATGCTACGTACAAGGCTAGCAACACAATGACTGCCTGAAGAGCCAATCTAAAAGTGCCTTCAGAAAGTATTCACACCACTTGACTTTTTCCACATTTTGTTGTATGGATTAAATTGAGTTTCACTGGCCTACACACAATCCCCCATAATGTGAAAGTGGAATTATGTTTATAGAGATTTTTACAAATTAATGAATTGAAAGTATTGTGTAAATACGTATTCAATCCCTTTGTTATGGCAAGCATGATGTTCAGGAGTAAAAATGTGCTTAACAAGTCACAAATTGCATGGACTCATCTGATAAGTGTTTAACAGGATTTTTGAATTACGACCTCATCTCTGTACCCGGCCCATACAGATAATTGTAAGGTCCCTCAGATGAGCAGTGAATTTCAAACACAGATTCAACCACAAACACCAGGGAGGTTTTCCCAAGCCTCGCAAAGCAGTGCACCTATTGGTAGGTGGGTAACAAAACAAACATACGTTGAATATCCCTTTGAGCATGGTGAAGTTGATAATTACACTTTGGATGGTGTATCAATATACCCAGTCAGTACCAAGACATTGGTGTCCTTCCTAACTCAGTTGCCGGAGAGGAAGGAAAACGCTCAAGGATTTCACCATGAGGTCAATGGTCACTACTATTGATATTTTTGAAACTTTTACTTTTACTTCACTACATTCCTAAAGAAAATAATGTACTTTTTACGCCATACATTTTCCCTGACAGCCAAAAGTACTACTTACATTTTGTCAGGAAAATGGTCCAATTCACGCACTTATCAAGAGAACATCCCTGGTCATCCCTACAGCCTCTGATCTAGCGGACTCACTAAACACAAATGCTTTGTTTGTAAATTAATGTCAGAGTGTTGTAGTGTGCTCCTGGCTATCCGTAAATAAAACAATAAAATATAAATTGTGCTGGCTGGTTTGCATAATAAGGAATTTGAAATTATTAATACTTTTACTTTTGAAACTTAAGTATATTTTAAACCAAATACTTTTAGACTTTTGCTCATGTAGTATTTTACTGGGTGACTTTCAGTTTTACTTGAGTCATTTTCTATTAAGGTATCTTTACTTTTACTCAAGTATGACGTTTCAGTACTTTTCCCACACTGCTCTCCAGCAACTAAGTTAGGAATGACGCCTGTATTTTGTAGTGACGGTGTATTGATACACCATCTAAAGTGTCATTAATAACTTCACCATGCTCAAAGGAATATTCAATGTCTGCTTTTCCTATTTTTACCCATCTAACAATAGGTGCCCTTCTTTGCGAGGCATTGGAACCCTCCCTGGTCTTTGTGCTTGAATTTGTGCTTGAAATTCACTGCTCGACTGAGGGACCTTACAGATTCATTAATTATCTGAATTAATGAATAAAATGAAGAGCAGGTTACAGAGTTGTTGATTGTCCACTGTCAACATTCTGGAACTCTTGATGTCATAATCGACTCTTCTATTACATCATGTTGGGTCCATATCTTATGTATCTTTGACAGTGAACAGTAAACCCAAATCACTTTTACAAAGCACAGCTGACCAGTTAGTAGTTTGACTTGTAATTTGTACTGCCTACTTTTGAAAGACAATTTCTTTCATCAAAATGGCACAGCTCGCCCAGAAAGGTGGGCTGTGCAACATGAAGATGTTATTTTTGGCTGTTATTTTCTGTCTCCTATCGCCTGCTGCTACAAATGTGTTGGCTTCTTCGTCTTCGGACCAGAAGACTTTGATGCCAGTGAAGGACCACTCTGTTCGGAACAACCCTGACGCTACAAAAGAGACCAATTTTAAGACATTGCTGGAACAACTTGAGAGTTTACGGGTGAAAGACGATTCTTCTCCAGGTAATGTGGGCCAGTTGACAAAAGGATATTCCTCCAAAATTGCCAAGTACCCCTCGGAGCTTGTGGAGCCCCTGATTTCTGTTCCAGAGCACAAGCCTTTGATGCCAGTGAAGGACCACCCTGTTCAGGACATCCCCAATGTTGCAAAACTGACCAAAATGGTGCAAGTGGACCAGATGCTGGAACAACTTGAGAGGGTGAAAGATGATACTTTCACAGGTAAAGCTAAAGTCCCCCAGAAGATTGTGGAGAAACTTATTCCTTATCTACTGGCTTACAAGCAAACAGCATTACATGGTGACGATGACGTCTTCAAAGAAAATGTTCAGGCTTCAGCTCCAAAAGCTCAGAAGAGCACCCTGAAGATCAAACCCAGAGTCAACATATTGACCGACCCTTCTTACTCCGAGCCACTTGTGAAGGTGAACCTGATTTTGGGGATCTTTTTCTATGGCTTCATCGTAATAGTGGTTCTCTATGATGCTGTGAGAATCTCCAAGGAGGCTAGAAGGAGATCTGATGCTATGGCCGCTGCCAGGCTGAAGAAAAGACAACCAGCCACCGATGAACCACAGACACTGGTGTCCAGAGTTCGGGAGAGCATATCTTCACACTTTGGTTTGAAACAGGCATCATCCACACCACAGTGTGCCCACATTTCTGACAATTCGGCAAAAGAGTTGCACAAGTCAAAGGAGTCAACCTCCACCAAGGACAAATCTGAAACGGTAAAGAGACCCGGAAAGAGTGCCGTCAGCCTGAGAGAGTGTGAGCCACCTCTGCCTAGCATCCCAGAGAACTTTCTTGTGCCTGACTCTGAGCCTGCCATCCAGGTGGCATTGAACCCATTCGACACCAAGCTAGCCGAAGTTGTATCTCACAATACTGAGGCATCCAACTACGAGGCAACCGAGAAGCCCTGCTACACACATTCCGGACTCACTGAGGTTTGTGTCGATTAAGACCGAGGACTACTTCTTAAACCAAGTGACATTGAATAAAAGCAGCAGATATTGAATCACCAAATGAGATCACATGGAGACTGCCACCTTTGAAGACTTATTTTTTCTGTTTGTAAATGAATATAATTACTTTAGAATAGTAATAAAAATATATTGCATTTAAAATGTATGTTTTAAGTCATTTTTGGGTATTTTGATTTGTTGTTGTACATGAATAAGAACCATTATTTAATTGATAAAATAGATTTTTCGGAGAAAAAAATAGTTTAACAAATGATTCTTCTGTACTGTTGTATAGTTTTTTGCCAGTAGTTCTGAATATAGCCCTCACAAGCCCAAAGTGTCCCTGAAAATGTTGTGCTATGTCAGATATGTGCAGATACAGTGCCTTCAGAATGTATTCATACCACTTGACTCAATTCACATTTTGTTGTGTTACAGCCTGAATTCAAAATGGATTAAATATATTTTTTCTCACTCATCTACACATAAGACCCCATAATGATAATGTGAAAACATGTTTTTTTGAAATTTTTGCACATTTATTGAAAATAAAATATACAATATCTAATTTACATAAGTATTCACACCCCTAAGTCAATACATGTTATAATCCCCTTTGGCAGCAATTACAGCTGTGGGTCTTTCTGGGTAAGCCTCTCAGTGTTTTGTACACCTCGATTGTACGATATTTGCCCATTATTATAAAAAAAAATCTTCAAGCTCTGTCAAATTGATTGTTGATCATTGATAGACAACCATTGTGAAGTCTTGCCATATATTTATTTTATTCTTTATTTTTATTTGACCCATGTCATAGTGGTTTATAAGTCAGTATTTGTGAATTGGGTTGTGTTTTTCTGTGGATTCATGTTTATTGTATTGCTATTGAACTTTGACCATTGAAATCTGAGAGACCCTCAGATTAAGATAGAGTTGGGTGCACCCTAGTAAACTATAGGCAGGATATTTGGCCGGTATCTAAGTCTATTGTACTGTTGATGTATTTCATTCATATTGAGCTCATTGTACAAATTTCACATATCAATATTTCCTCAAGGTGATTCATTTTTTTGTAAGTATTTTTGTTTACAAAATACAAGCCGGCATTATTTTTCTAAATTATTCAGTTATGTGGTTTTCATTTCTCCCTACTGCTCCAGTAGTGAACCTAACTGGTCCAATAGAGTTTAAGCTTAAACATAGTGTTTAGCAATTGTTCCATAAGCAACTCCGGTATAGATTTGGCCTTGTGTTGTAGGTTATTGTCCTGCTGAAAGGATGAATTAATCTCCCAGTGTCTAACGGAACCAGGTTTTTCTCTAGGATTTTGCCTGTGCTTAGCTCCATTCCCTTTCTTTTTTATCCTGAAAAACTCCCCAGTCCTTAACTATTACAAGCATACCCATAACATGATGCAGCCACCACTATGCTTGAAAATATGGAGCGTGGTACTCAGTAATGTGCTGTATTGGATTTGCCCCAAATATAACGCTTGTATTAGGGACAAAAAGTGAATTGCTTTGCCACATTTTTTGCAGTATTACTTTAGTGCCTTGTTGCAAACAGGATGCATGTTCTGGAATATTTTTTATTCTGTACTGTCTTCCTTCTTTTCACTCTGTCAATTAGGTTAGTATTGTGGAGTAACTACAATGTTGTTGATCCATCGTCCATCACAGCCATTCAACTCTCTAACTGTTTTAAAGTCACCATTGGCCTCATGGTGAAATTCCTGAGCAGTTTACTTCCTCTCCAGCAGTGGTGTAAAGTAGTTAAGTAAAACTACTTTAAAGTACTACTTAAGGAGTTTTTGTGGGTATCTGTACATTACTATTGATATTTTTGAAACTTTTACTTTACTTCACTACATTCCAAAAGAAAATAATGTACTTTTTACGCCATACATTTTCCCTGACAGCCAAAAGTACTACTTACATTTTGTCAGGAAAATGGTCCAATTCACGCACTTATCAAGAGAACATCCCTGGTCATCCCTACAGCCTCTGATCTAGCGGACTCACTAAACACAAATGCTTTGTTTGTAAATTAATGTCAGAGTGTTGTAGTGTGCTCCTGGCTATCCGTAAATAAAACAATAAAATATAAATTGTGCTGGCTGGTTTGCATAATAAGGAATTTGAAATTATTAATACTTTTACTTTTGAAACTTAAGTATATTTTAAACCAAATACTTTTAGACTTTTGCTCATGTAGTATTTTACTGGGTGACTTTCAGTTTTACTTGAGTCATTTTCTATTAAGGTATCTTTACTTTTACTCAAGTATGACGTTTCAGTACTTTTCCCACACTGCTCTCCAGCAACTAAGTTAGGAAGGACGCCTGTATTTTGTAGTGACGGTGTATTGATACACCATCTAAAGTGTCATTAATAACATCACCATGCTCAAAGGAATATTCAATGTCTGCTTTTTCTATTTTTACCCATCTAACAATAGGTGCCCTTCTTTGCGAGGCATTGGAACCCTCCCTGGTCTTTGTGCTTGAATTTGTGCTTGAAATTCACTGCTCGACTGAGGGACCTTACAGATTCATTAATTATCTGAATTAATGAATAAAATGAAGAGCAGGTTACAGAGTTGTTGATTGTCCACTGTCAACATTCTGGAACTCTTGATGTCATAATCGACTCTTCTATTACATCATGTTGGGTCCATATCTTATGTATCTTTGACAGTGAACAGTAAACCCAAATCACTTTTACAAAGCACAGCTGACCAGTTAGTAGTTTGACTTGTAATTTGTACTGCCTACTTTTGAAAGACAATTTCTTTCATCAAAATGGCACAGCTCGCCCAGAAAGGTGGGCTGTGCAACATGAAGATGTTCTTTTTGGCTGTTATTTTCTGTCTCCTATCGCCTGCTGCTACAAATGTGTTGGCTTCTTCGTCTTCGGACCAGAAGACTTTGATGCCAGTGAAGGACCACTCTGTTCGGAACAACCCTGACGCTACAAAGAGACCAATTTTAAGACATTGCTGGAACAACTTGAGAGTTTACGGGTGAAAGACGATTCTTCTCCAGGTAATGTGGGCCAGTTGACAAAAGGATATTCCTCCAAAATTGCCAAGTACCCCTCGGAGCTTGTGGAGCCCCTGATTTCTGTTCCAGAGCACAAGCCTTTGATGCCAGTGAAGGACCACCCTGTTCAGGACATCCCCAATGTTGCAAAACTGACCAAAATGGTGCAAGTGGACCAGATGCTGGAACAACTTGAGAGGGTGAAAGATGATACTTTCCCAGGTAAAGCTAAAGTCCCCCAGAAGATTGTGGAGAAACGTATTCCTTATCTACTGGCTTACAAGCAAACAGCATTACATGGTGACGATGACGTCTTCAAAGAAAATGTTCAGGCTTCAGCTCCAAAAGCTCAGAAGAGCACCCTGAAGATCAAACCCAGAGTCAACATATTGACCGACCCTTCTTACTCCGAGCCACTTGTGAAGGTGAACCTGATTTTGGGGCTCTTTTTCTATGGCTTCATCGTAATAGTGGTTCTCTATGATGCTGTGAGAATCTCCAAGGAGGCTAGAAGGAGATCTGATGCTATGGCCGCTGCCAGGCTGAAGAAAAGACAACCAGCCACCGATGAACCACAGACACTGGTGTCCAGAGTTCGGGAGAGCATATCTTCACACTTTGGTTTGAAACAGGCATCATCCACACCACAGTGTGCCCACATTTCTGACAATTCGGCAAAAGAGTTGCACAAGTCAAAGGAGTCAACCTCCACCAAGGACAAATCTGAAACGGGTAAAGAGACCCGGAAAGAGTGCCGTCAGCCTGAGAGAGTGTGAGCCACCTCTGCCTAGCATCCCAGAGAACTTTCTTGTGCCTGACTCTGAGCCTGCCATCCAGGTGGCATTGAACCCATTCGACACCAAGCTAGCCGAAGTTGTATCTCACAATACTGAGGCATCCAACTACGAGGCAACCGAGAAGCCCCTGCTACACACATTCCGGACTCACTGAGGTTTGTGTCGATTAAGACCGAGGACTACTTCTTAAACCAAGTGACATTGAATAAAGCAGCAGATATTGAATCACCAAATGAGATCACATGGAGACTGCCACCTTTGAAGACTTATTTTTTCTGTTTGTAAATGAATATAATTACTTTAGAATAGTAATAAAAATATATTGCATTTAAAATGTATGTTTAAAGTCATTTTTGGGTATTTTGATTTGTTGTTGTACATGAATAAGAAACATTATTTAATTGATAAAATAGATTTTTTCGGAGAAAAAAATAGTTTAACAAATGATTCTTCTGTACTGTTGTATAGTTTTTTGCCAGTAGTTCTGAATATAGCCCTCACAAGCCCAAAGTGTCCCTGAAAATGTTGTGCTATGTCAGATATGTGCAGATACAGTGCCTTCAGAATGTATTCATACCACTTGACTCAATTCACATTTTGTTGTGTTACAGCCTGAATTCAAAATGGATTAAATATATTTTTTCTCACTCATCTACACATAAGACCCCATAATGATAATGTGAAAACATGTTTTTTTGAAATTTTTGCACATTTATTGAAAATAAAATATACAATATCTAATTTACATAAGTATTCACACCCCTAAGTCAATACATGTTATAATCCCCTTTGGCAGCAATTACAGCTGTGAGTCTTTCTGGGTAAGCCTCTCAGAGTTTTGTACACCTCGATTGTACGATATTTGCCCATTATTATAAAAAAAAATCTTCAAGCTCTGTCAAATTGATTGTTGATCATTGATAGACAACCATTGTGAAGTCTTGCCATATATTTATTTTATTCTTTATTTTTATTTGACCCATGTCATAGTGGTTTATAAGTCAGTATTTGTGAATTGGGTTGTGTTTTTCTGTGGATTCATGTTTATTGTATTGCTATTGAACTTTGACCATTGAAATCTGAGAGACCCTCAGATTAAGATAGAGTTGGGTGCACCCTAGTAAACTATAGGCAGGATATATGGCCGGTATCTAAGTCTATTGTACTATTGATGTATTTCATTCATATTGAGCTCATTGTACAAATTTCACATATCAATATTTCCTCAAGGTGATTCATTTTTTTTGTAAGTATTTTTGTTTACAAAATACAAGCCGGCATTCTTTTTCTAAATTATTCAGTTATGTGGTTTTCATTTCTCCCTACTGCTCCAGTAGTGAACCTAACTGGTCCAATAGAGTTTAAGCTTAAACATAGTGTTTAGCAATTGTTCCATAAGCAACTCCGGTATAGATTTGGCCTTGTGTTGTAGGTTATTGTCCTGCTGAAAGGCGAATTAATCTCCCAGTGTCTAACGGAACCAGGTTTTTTCTCTAGGATTTTGCCTGTGCTTAGCTCCATTCCCTTTCTTTTTTATCCTGAAAACTCCCCAGTCCTTAACTATTACAAGCATACCCATAACATGATGCAGCCACCACTATGCTTGAAAATATGGAGCGTGGTACTCAGTAATGTGCTGTATTGGATTTGCCCCAAATATAACGCTTGTATTAGGGACAAAAAGTGAATTGCTTTGCCACATTTTTTGCAGTATTACTTAGTGCCTTGTTGCAAACAGGATGCATGTTCTGGAATATTTTTTATTCTGTACTGTCTTCCTTCTTTTCACTCTGTCAATTAGGTTAGTATTGTGGAGTAACTACAATGTTGTTGATCCATCGTCCATCACAGCCATTCAACTCTCTAACTGTTTTAAAGTCACCATTGGCCTCATGGTGAAATTCCTGAGCAGTTTACTTCCTCTCCAGCAGTGGTGTAAAGTAGTTAAGTAAAACTACTTTAAAGTACTACTTAAGGAGTTTTTGTGGGTATCTGTACATTACTATTGATATTTTTGAAACTTTTACTTTTACTTCACTACATTCCAAAAGAAAATAATGTACTTTTTACGCCATACATTTTCCCTGACAGCCAAAAGTACTACTTACATTTTGTCAGGAAAATGGTCCAATTCACGCACTTATCAAGAGAACATCCCTGGTCATCCCTACAGCCTCTGATCTAGCGGACTCACTAAACACAAATGCTTTGTTTGTAAATTAATGTCAGAGTGTTGTAGTGTGCTCCTGGCTATCCGTAAATAAAACAATAAAATATAAATTGTGCTGGCTGGTTTGCATAATAAGGAATTTGAAATTATTAATACTTTTACTTTTGAAACTTAAGTATATTTTAAACCAAATACTTTTAGACTTTTGCTCATGTAGTATTTTACTGGGTGACTTTCAGTTTTACTTGAGTCATTTTCTATTAAGGTATCTTTACTTTTACTCAAGTATGACGTTTCAGTACTTTTCCCACACTGCTCTCCAGCAACTAAGTTAGGAAGGACGCCTGTATTTTGTAGTGACGGTGTATTGATACACCATCTAAAGTGTCATTAATAACATCACCATGCTCAAAGGAATATTCAATGTCTGCTTTTTCTATTTTTACCCATCTAACAATAGGTGCCCATCTTTGCGAGGCATTGGAACCCTCCCTGGTCTTTGTGCTTGAATTTGTGCTTGAAATTCACTGCTCGACTGAGGGACCTTACAGATTCATTAATTATCTGAATTAATGAATAAAATGAAGAGCAGGTTACAGAGTTGTTGATTGTCCACTGTCAACATTCTGGAACTCTTGATGTCATAATCGACTCTTCTATTACATCATGTTGGGTCCATATCTTATGTATCTTGACAGTGAACAGTAAACCCAAATCACTTTTACAAAGCACAGCTGACCAGTTAGTAGTTTGACTTGTAATTTGTACTGCCTACTTTTGAAAGACAATTTCTTTCATCAAAATGGCACAGCTCGCCCAGAAAGGTGGGCTGTGCAACATGAAGATGTTCTTTTTGGCTGTTATTTTCTGTCTCCTATCGCCTGCTGCTACAAATGTGTTGGCTTCTTCGTCTTCGGACCAGAAGACTTTGATGCCAGTGAAGGACCACTCTGTTACGGAACAACCCTGACGCTACAAAAGAGACCAATTTTAAGACATTGCTGGAACAACTTGAGAGTTTACGGGTGAAAGACGATTCTTCTCCAGGTAATGTGGGCCAGTTGACAAAGGATATTCCTCCAAAATTGCCAAGTACCCCTCGGAGCTTGTGGAGCCCCTGATTTCTGTTCCAGAGCACAAGCCTTTGATGCCAGTGAAGGACCACCCTGTTCAGGACATCCCCAATGTTGCAAAACTGACCAAAATGGTGCAAGTGGACCAGATGCTGGAACAACTTGAGAGGGTGAAAGATGATACTTTCACAGGTAAAGCTAAAGTCCCCCAGAAGATTGTGGAGAAACTTATTCCTTATCTACTGGCTTACAAGCAAACAGCATTACATGGTGACGATGACGTCTTCAAAGAAAATGTTCAGGCTTCAGCTCCAAAAGCTCAGAAGAGCACCCTGAAGATCAAACCCAGAGTCAACATATTGACCGACCCTTCTTACTCCGAGCCACTTGTGAAGGTGAACCTGATTTTGGGGCTCTTTTTCTATGGCTTCATCGTAATAGTGGTTCTCTATGATGCTGTGAGAATCTCCAAGGAGGCTAGAAGGAGATCTGATGCTATGGCCGCTGCCAGGCTGAAGAAAAGACAACCAGCCACCGATGAACCACAGACACTGGTGTCCAGAGTTCGGGAGAGCATATCTTCACACTTTGGTTTGAAACAGGCATCATCCACACCACAGTGTGCCCACATTTCTGACAATTCGGCAAAAGAGTTGCACAAGTCAAAGGAGTCAACCTCCACCAAGGACAAATCTGAAACGGTAAAGAGACCCGGAAAGAGTGCCGTCAGCCTGAGAGAGTGTGAGCCACCTCTGCCTAGCATCCCAGAGAACTTTCTTGTGCCTGACTCTGAGCCTGCCATCCAGGTGGCATTGAACCCATTCGACACCAAGCTAGCCGAAGTTGTATCTCACAATACTGAGGCATCCAACTACGAGGCAACCGAGAAGCCCTGCTACACACATTCCGGACTCACTGAGGTTTGTGTCGATTAAGACCGAGGACTACTTCTTAAACCAAGTGACATTGAATAAAAGCAGCAGATATTGAATCACCAAATGAGATCACATGGAGACTGCCACCTTTGAAGACTTATTTTTCTGTTGTAAATGAATATAATTACTTTAGAATAGTAATAAAAATATATTGCATTTAAAATGTATGTTTAAGGTCATTTTTGGGTATTTTGATTTGTTGTTGTACCATGATAAGAAACATTATTTAATTGATAAACTAGATTTTTTCGGAGAAAAAAATTGTTTAACAAATGATTCTTCTGTCTGTGTATAGTTTTTTGCCAGTAGTTCTGAATATAGCCCTCACAAGCCCAAAGTGTCCCGAAAATGTTGTGCTATTGTCAGATATGTGCAGATACAGTGCCTCAGAATGTATTCATACCACTGGACTCAATTCAACATTTTGTTGGTGTTACAGCCTGTAATTCAAAATGGATTAATATATTTTTTCTCACTCATCTAACATAAGACCCCATAATGATAATGTGAAAACATGTTTTTTTTGAAATTTTTGCACATTTATTGAAATAAAATATACAATATCTAATTTACATAAGTATTCACACCCCTAAGTCAATTACATGTTATAATCCCCTTTGGCAGCAATTACAGCTGTGGGTCTTTCTGGGTAAGCCTTCTCAGGTTTTGTACACCTCGATTGTACGATATTTGCCCATTATTATAAAAAAAAATCTTCAAGCTCTGTCAAATTGATTGTTGATCATTGATAGACACCCATTGTGAAGTCTTGCCCATATAATTTATTTTATTCTTTATTTTTATTTGACCCATGTCATAGTGGTTTATAAGTCAGTATTTGTGAATTGGGTTGTGTTTTTCTGTGGATTCATGTTTATTGTATTGCTATTGAACTTTGACCATTGAAATCTGAGAGACCCTCAGATTAAGATAGAGTTGGGTGCACCCTAGTAACTATAGGCAGGATATATGGCCGGTATCTAAGTCTATTGTACTATTGATGTATTTCATTCATATTGAGCTCATTGTACAAAATTTCACATATCAATATTTCATCAAGGTGATTCATTTTTTTTGTAAGTATTTTTATTTACAAAATACAAGCCGGCATTCTTTTCTAAATTATTCAGTTATGTGGTTTTATTTCTCCCTACTGCTCCAGTAGTGAACCTAACTGGTCCAATAGAGTTTAAGCTTAAAATAGTGTTTAGCAATGTTCCATAAGCAAACTCCGGTATAGATTTGGCCTTGTGTTGTAGGTTATTGTCCTGCTGAAAGGCTGAATTAATCTCCCAGTGTCTAACGGAACCAGGTTTTTCTCTAGGATTTTGCCTGTGCTTAGCTCCATTTCCTTTCTTTTTTATCCCTGAAAAACTCCCCAGTCCTTAACTATTACAAGCATACCCATAACATGATGCAGCCACCACTATGCTTGAAAATATGGAGCGTGGTACTCAGTAATGTGCTGTATTGGATTTGCCCCCAATATAACGCTTGTATTAGGGACAAAACGTTAATTGCTTTTGCACATTTTTTGCAGTATTACTTCAGTGCCTTGTTGCAACAGGATGCATGTTCTGGAATATTTTTTATTCTGTACTCGTCTTCCTTCTTTCACTCTGTCAATAGGTTAGTATTGTGGCAGTAACTACAATGTTGTTGATCCATCCTCCATCACAGCCACTTCAACTCTCTAACTAGTTTTAAAGTCACCATTGGCCCTCATGGTGAAATTCCTGAGCAGTTTACTTCCTCTCCAGCAGTGTGTAAGTAGTAAGTAAAACTACTTTTAAAGTACTACTTACGGATGTTTTTTGTGGGTATCTGTACATTACTATTGATATTTTTGAAACCTTTTACTTTTTACTTCACTACATTCCATAAAGGAAAATATGTACTTTTTTACGCCATACATTTTCCCTGACAGCCCAAAAAGTACTACTTACATTTTTGTCAGGAAAATGGTCCAATTCACGCACTTATCAAGAGAACATCCCGGTCATCCCTACAGCCTCTGATCTAGCGGACTCACTAAACACCAAATGCTTTGTTTGTAAATTAATGTCAGAGTGTTGTAGTGTGCTCCTGGCTATCCGTAAATAAAACAATAAAATATAAATTGTGCTGGCTGGTTTGCATAATAAGGAATTTGAAATTATTAATACTTTTACTTTTGAAACTTAAGTATATTTTAAACCAAATACTTTTAGACTTTTGCTCATGTAGTATTTACTGGGTGACTTTCAGTTTACTTGAGTCATTTTCTATTAAGGTATCTTTACTTTTACTCAAGTATGACGTTTCAGTACTTTTCCCACACTGCTCTCCAGCAACTAAGTTAGGAATGACGCCTGTATTTTGTAGTGACGGTGTATTGATACACCATCTAAAGTGTTCATTAATAACTTCACCATGCTCAAAGGAATATTCAATGTCTGCTTTTTCTATTTTTACCCATCTAACAATAGGTGCCCTTCTTTGCGAGGCATTGGAACCCTCCCTGGTCTTTGTGCTTGAATTTGTGCTTGAAATTCACTGCTCGACTGAGGGACCTTACAGATTCATTAATTATCTGCATTAATGAATAAATGAAGAGCAGGTTACAGAGTTGTTGATTGTCCACTGTCAACATTCTGGAACTCTTGATGTCATAATCGGACTCTTCTATACATCATGTTGGGTCCATATCTTATGTATCTTTGACAGTGAACAGTAAACCCAAATCACTTTTACAAAGCACAGCTGACCAGTTAGTAGTTTGACTTGTAATTTGTACTGCCTACTTTTGAAAGACAATTTCTTTCATCAAAATGGCACAGCTCGCCCAGGAAGGTGGCTGTGCAACATGAAGATGTTCTTTTTGGCTGTTATTTTCTGTCTCCTATCGCCTGCTGCTACAAATGTGTTGGCTTCTTCGTCTTCGGACCCAGAAGACTTTGATGCCAGTGAAGGACCACTCTGTTCGGAACAACCCTGACGCTACAAAAGAGACCAATTTTAAGACATTGCTGGAACAACTTGAGAGTTTACGGGTGAAGACGATTCTTCTCCAGGTAATGTGGGCCAGTTGACAAAAGGATATTCCTCCAAATTGCCAAGTACCCCTCGGAGCTTGTGGAGCCCCTGATTTCTGTTCCAGAGCACAAGCCTTTGATGCCAGTGAAGGACCACCCTGTTCAGGACATCCCCAATGTTGCAAAACTGACCAAAATGGTGCAAGTGGACCAGATGCTGGAACAACTTGAGAGGGTGAAAGATGATACTTTCCCAGGTAAGCTAAAGTCCCCCAGAAGATTGTGGAGAAACTTATTCCTTATCTACTGGCTTACAAGCAAACAGCATTACATGGTGACGATGACGTCTTCAAAGAAAATGTTCAGGCTTCAGCTCCAAAGCTCAGAAGAGCACCCTGAAGATCAAACCCAGAGTCAACATATTGACCGACCCTTCTTACTCCGAGCCACTTGTGAAGGTGAACCTGATTTTGGGGGCTCTTTTTCTATGGCTTCATCGTAATAGTGGTTCTCTATGATGCTGTGAGAATCTCCAAGGAGGCTAGAAGGAGATCTGATGCTATGGCCGCTGCCAGGCTGAAGAAAAGACAACCAGCCACCGATGAACCACAGACACTGGTGTCCAGAGTTCGGGAGAGCATATCTTCACACTTTGGTTTGAAACAGGCATCATCCACACCACAGTGTGCCCACATTTCTGACAATTCGGCAAAAGAGTTGCACAAGTCAAAGGAGTCAACCTCCACCAAGGACAAATCTGAAACGGTAAAGAGACCCGGAAAGAGTGCCGTCAGCCTGAGAGAGTGTGAGCCACCTCTGCCTAGCATCCCAGAGAACTTTCTTGTGCCTGACTTCTGAGCCTGCCATCCAGGTGGCATTGAACCCATTCGACACCAAGCTAGCCGAAGTTGTATCTCACAATACTGAGGCATCCAACTACGAGGCAACCGAGAAGCCCTGCTACACACATTCCGGACTCACTGAGGTTTGTGTCGATTAAGACCGAGGACTACTTCTTAAACCAAGTGACATTGAATAAAAGCAGCAGATATTGAATCACCAAATGAGATCCCATGGAGACTGCCACCTTTGAAGACTTATTTTTTTCTGTTTGTAATGAATATAATTACTTTAGAATAGTAATAAAAAATATATTGCATTTAAAATGTATGTTTAAAGTCATTTTTGAGTATTTGATTTGTTGTTGTACATGAATAAGAAACATTATTTAATTGATAAAATAGATTTTCGGAGGAAAAAATAGTTTAACTAAAATGATTCTTCTGTACTGTTGTATAGTTTTTTGCCAGTAGTTCTGAATATAGCCCTCACAAGCCCAAAGTGTCCCTGAAATGTTGTGCTATGTCAGATATGTGCAGATACAGTGCCTTCAGAATGTATTCATACCACTTGACTCAATTCACATTTGTTGTGTTACAGCCCTGAATTCAAAATGGATTAAATATCATTTTTTTCTCACTCATCTACACATAAGACCCCATAATGATAATGTGAAAACATTGTTTTTTTTGAAATTTTGTGCACATTTATTGCAAATAAAATATACAATATCTAATTTACATAAGTATTCACACCCCTAAGTCACTACATGTTATAATCCCCTTTGGCAGCATTACAGCTGTGAGTCTTTTGGGTAAGCCTCTCAGTAGTTTTGCTACACCTCGATGTACGTATTTGCCCATTATTATAAAAAAAATCTTCAAGCTCTGTCAAATTGATTGTTGATCATTGATAGACAACCATTGTGAAGTCTTGCCATATATTTATTTTATTCTTTATTTTTATTTGACCCATGTCATAGTGGTTTATAAGTCAGTATTGTGAATTGGGTTGTGTTTTTCTGTGGATTCATGTTTATTGTATTGCTATTGAACTTTGACCATTGAAATCTGAGAGACCCTCAGATTAAGATAGAGTTGGGTGCACCCTAGTAAACTATAGGCAGGATATATGGCCGGTATCTAAGTCTATTGTACTATTGATGTATTTCATTCATATTGAGCTCATTGTACAAATTTCACATATCATATTTCCTCAAGGTGATTCATTTTTTTGTAAGTATTTTTGTTTACAAAATACAAGCCGGCATTCTTTTTCTAAATTATTCAGTTATGTGGTTTTCATTTCTCCCTACTGCTCCAGTAGTGAACCTAACTGGTCCAATAGAGTTTAAGCTTAAACATAGTGTTTAGCAATTGTTCCATAAGCAACTCCGGTATAGATTTGGCCTTGTGTTGTAGGTTATTGTCCTGCTGAAAGGCGAATTAATCTCCCAGTGTCTAACGGAACCAGGTTTTTCTCTAGGATTTTGCCTGTGCTTAGCTCCATTCCCTTTCTTTTTATCCTGAAAAACTCCCCAGTCCTTAACGATTACGAGCATGCCCATAACATGATGCAGCCACCACTATGCTTGAAAATATGGAAAGTAGTACTCAGTAATGTGTATATTAGATTTCCCCCAAATATAACGCTTGTATTAGGGACAAAAAGTTAATTGCTTTGCCACATTTTTTGCAGTATTACTTTAGTGCCTTGTTGCAAACAGGATGCATGTTCTGGAATATTTTTATTCTGTACTGTCTTCCTTCTTTTTCACTCTGTCAATTAGGTTAGTATTGTGGAGTAACTACAATGTTGTTGATCCATCGTCCATCACAGCCATTCAACTCTCTAACTGTTTTAAAGTCACCATTGGCCTCATGGTGAAATTCCTGAGCAGTTTACTTCCTCTCCAGCAGTGGTGTAAAGTAGTTAAGTAAAAACTACTTTAAAAGTACTACTTAAGGAGTTTTTGTGGGTATCTGTACATTACTATTGATATTTTTGAAACTTTTACTTTTACTTCACTACATTCCAAAAGAAAATAATGTACTTTTTAACGCATACATTTTCCCTGACAGCCAAAAGTTACTACTTACATTTTGTCAGGAAAATGTCCAATGTCACGCACTTATCAAGAGAACATCCCTGGTCATCCCTACAGCCTCTGATCTAGCGGACTCCACTAAACACAAATGCTTTGTTTGTAAATTAATGTCAGAGTGTTGTAGTGTGCTCCTGGGCTATCCGTAAATAAAACAATAAAATATATAAATTGTGCTGGCTGGTTATGCATAATAAGGAATTGAAATTATTAATACTTTTACTTTTGAAACTTAAGTATATTTTAAACCAAATACTTTTAGACTTTTGCTCATGTAGTATTTTTACTGGTGGACTTTCAGTTTTACTGAGTCATTTCTATAAGGTATCTTTACTTTTACTCAAGTATGACGTTTCAGTACTTTTCCCACACTGCTCTCCAGCAACTAAGTAGGAAGGACGCCTGTATTTTGTAGTGACGGTGTATTGATACACCATCTAAAGTGTCATTAATAACATCACCATGCTCAAAGGAATATTCAATGTCTGCTTTTTCTATTTTAACCCATCTAACAATAGGTTGCCCTTCTTTGCGAGGCATTGGAACCCTCCCTGGTCTTTGTGCTTGAATTTGTGCTTGAAATTCACTGCTCGACTGAGGGACCTTACAGATTCATTAATTATCTGAATTAATGAATAAAATGAAGAGCAGGTTACAGAGTTGTGATTGTCCACTGTCAACATTCTGGAACTCTTGATGTCATAATCGACTCTTCTATTACATCATGTTGGGTCCATATCTTATGTATCTTTGACAGTGAACAGTAAACCAATCACTTTTACAAAGCACAGCTGACCAGTTAGTAGTTTGACTTGTAATTTTGTTACTGCCTACTTTTGAAAGACAATTTCTTCATCAAAATGGCAGCAGCTCGCCCGAAAGGTGGGCTGTGCAACATTGAAGATGTTCTTTTTGGCTGTTATTTATGTCTCCTTATCGCCTGCTGCTACAAATGTGTTGGCTTCTTCGTCTTCGGACCAGAAGACTTTGATGCCAGTGAAGGACCACTCTGTTCGGCACAACCCTGCCGCTCCAAAAGAGACCAATTTTTAAGACATTGCTGGAACAACTTGAGAGTTTACGGGTGAACGACGATTCTTCTCCAGGTAATGTGGGCCAGTTGACAAAGAGGATATTCCTCCAAAATTGCCAAGTACCCCTCGGAGCTTGTGGAGCCCCTGATTTCTGTTCCAGAGCACAAGCCTTTGATGCCAGTGAAGGACCACCCTGTTCAGGACATCCCCAATGTTGCAAAACTGACCAAAATGGTGCAAGTGGACCAGATGCTGGAACAACTTGAGAGGGTGAAAGATGATACTTTCCCAGGTAAAGCTAAAGTCCCCCAGAAGATTGTGGAGAAACTTATTCCTTATCTACTGGCTTACAAGCAAACAGCATTACATGGTGACGATGACGTCTTCAAAGAAAATGTTCAGGCTTCAGCTCCAAAAGCTCAGAAGAGCACCCTGAAGATCAAACCCAGAGTCAACATATTGACCGACCCTTCTTACTCCGAGCCACTTGTGAAGGTGAACCTGATTTTGGGGCTCTTTTCTATGGCTTCATCGTAATAGTGGTTCTCTATGATGCTGTGAGAATCTCCAAGGAGGCTAGAAGGAGATCTGATGCTATGGCCGCTGCCAGGCTGAAGAAAAGACAACCAGCCACCGATGAACCACAGACACTGGTGTCCAGAGTTCGGGAGAGCATATCTTCACACTTTGGTTTGAAACAGGCATCATCCACACCACAGTGTGCCCACATTTCTGACAATTCGGCAAAAGAGTTGCACAAGTCAAAGGAGTCAACCTCCACCAAGGACAAATCTGAAACGGTAAAGAGACCCGGAAAGAGTGCCGTCAGCCTGAGAGAGTGTGAGCCACCTCTGCCTAGCATCCCAGAGAACTTTCTTGTGCCTGACTCTGAGCCTGCCATCCAGGTGGCATTGAACCCATTCGACACCAAGCTAGCCGAAGTTGTATCTCACATACTGAGGCATCCAACTACGAGGCAACCGAGAAGCCCTGCTACACACATTCCGGACTCACTGAGGTTTTGTCGATTAAGACCGAGGACTACTTCTTAAACCAAGTGACATTGAATAAAAGCAGCAGATATTGAATCACCAAATGAGATCCCATGGAGACTGCCACCTTTGAAGACTTATTTTTTCTGTTTGTAAATGAATATAATTACTTTAGAATAGTAATAAAAAATATTGCATTTAAAATGTATGTTTAAAGTCATTTTGAGTATTTTGATTGTTGTTGTACATGAATAAGAAACATTATTTAATTGATAAATAGATTTTTCGGAGAAAAAATAGTTTAACAAATGATTCTTCTGTACTGTTGTATAGTTTTTTGCCAGTAGTTCTGAATATAGCCCTCACAAGCCCAAAGTGTCCCTGAAATGTTGTGCTATGTCAGATATGTGCAGATACAGTGCCTTCAGAATGTATTCATACCACTTGACTCAATTCACATTTTGTTGTGTTACAGCCTGAATTCAAAATGGATTAAATATATTTTTTTCTCACTCATCTACACATAAGACCCCATAATGATAATGTGAAAACATGTTTTTTTGAAATTTTTGCACATTTATTGAAAATAAAATATACAATATCTAATTTACATAAGTATTCACACCTCTAAGTCAATACATGTTATAATCCCCTTTGGCAGCAATTACAGCTGTGAGTCTTTCTGGGTAAGCCTCTCAGAGTTTTGTACACCTCGATTGTACGATATTTGCCCATTATTATAAAAAAAATCTTCAAGCTCTGTCAAATTGATTGTCATTGATAGACAACCATTGTGAAGTCTTGCCATATATTTATTTTATTCTTTATTTTTATTGACCCATGTCATAGTGGTTTATAAGTCAGTATTTGTGAATTGGGTTGTGTTTTTCTGTGGATTCATGTTTATTGTATTGCTATTGAACTTGACCATTGAAATCTGAGAGACCCTCATAAGATAGAGTTGGGTGCACCCTAGTAAACTATAGGCAGGATATATGGCCGGTATCTAAGTCTATTGTACTATTGATGTATTTCATTCATATTGAGCTCATTGTACAAATTTCACATATCAATATTCCTCAAGGTGATTCATTTTTTTTGTAAGTATTTTTGTTTACAAAATACAAGCCGGCATTCTTTTTCTAAATTATTCAGTTATGTGGTTTTCATTTCTCCTACTGCTCCAGTAGTGAACCTAACTGGTCCAATAGAGTTTAAGCTTAACATAGTGTTTAGCAATTGTTCCATAAGCAACTCCGGTATAGATTTGGCCTTGGTTGTAGGTTATTGTCCTGCTGAAAGGCGAATTAATCTCCCAGTGTCTAACGGAACCAGGTTTTTCTCTAGGATTTTGCCTGTGCTTAGCTCCATTCCCTTCTTTTTTATCCTGAAAAACTCCCCAGTCCTTAACTATTACAAGCATACCCATAACATGATGCAGCCACCACTATGCTTGAAAATATGGAGCGTGGTACTCAGTAATGTGCTGTATTGGATTTGCCCCAAATATAACGCTTGTATTAGGGACAAAAAGTTAATTGCTTTGCCACATTTTTTGCAGTATTACTTTAGTGCCTTGTTGCAAACAGGATGCATGTTCTGGAATTT